>NC_057813.1:275403592-275579477 GCF_018294505.1 Triticum aestivum
CGTCGCCGCCACCGCACCGGCCGTCACCGCGCCGGGCCCCGCCGCCCGCCACCGGCCGGCGCCGCCCCGGACGCCGCCGCCCGCGGTCGCCGCCTCCTCCTCCGGCGCCGCCCGGCCTCCTCTCCCTCACCCCGGCCTCCTCTCCCCCCACTCCGGCCGGCACCGACGAGCTCCGGCGCTGGTCATCCTCGGGAAACGCGCCGGTGAACAGTACCCGCGAGATCCCGATCTGGATCTGAGTTTTCGGTTGACTTCTCTCCCCCGAAACCCTAATTTTCGTGCTAACTTTGACTGCTTGTATCTCCGCAACCGTAGCTCCGTTTTGGGAATATGATATATCAAAATCTTCGCCTCGACATGTACATCATTTCATTCCATTGCATCATTCGCATTTGAGGTCATCTTGATACCCAAAATGCTGTTAGAAGGAGGCTTCGTGAGTTAAATTGCAGATCCGTTAGTTCATCATGCACTTTTGTCATTTTTGTCATGTTTAATTCGTGCATGATATGCCTGTGCCCCTTTGGGATGAATTGTGAAGCATTTTGTCTTCTTTCCATAGGTGCCACCCATGCCTTTTTAGGATGTGTGTGTTGTCTTGTGCAAGCTTGCGAAGAGAGGTACGTGAGATTGCAGATTTCAGGGACTTAGTGATTTTCACTAAGTCTGGGATATTTTAGTTCATGATGCTATATGTCCAGCTTGTTTCCTAGTGATCCGTGCCTCTTTTGAGGATGATCAGTAAGGGAGTTTTGATACTTATGTTATGCTATATCCATCCATGTCTTTGTTGGCATATGTGGAGTGCTCTAGGTTGACTCAATCGAGCTCAACTTTTGCTTCGTTGTTAATCTGGGCAGATCGTCAACTCGTTTGCGATTTAGCCGATGCTCCCGTTAGTGTTCCTTGCATGCTATGCCTTTGTTATTGCCATGTGTAGCTAGCACATTGTGCCTTCTTGCTGGTTATATGCTTTCCTTGCCATGACTTGCACCGTAGTGAGTGCATCGAGCTCGTTTACATGCCTTCGTGAGTTATATTTCAGCATGTCTCAGTTTTCACTAAGTCTGAAAACTGATTGTGTCCGAGCGATGTTCGTGAGCTCGGTAGAGTATTTCGTGAACCCTTTTGGCCCCAGGTCACTTTGGGTGTTTTATTAAGCTTGTTGAGTAGCTCCATGCCATGTTCTTACTTGTCATGTTCAGGTTTTCTATCATGTTGTTTTGCTGCTCCGAAGAGAGCATCGTGATCTGAAATTTCAGACTAGTGTTAATTTCACTAAGTCTGGAATCTGTTTTGCATTTGCGTTTTAGCCATGCTTGTTTGAACCTCTTAATGGATGAATTTGCCTATGGCTCAGTGCTAGTGTTTTGTCAACCATCTTGTGTACTTCACTGCCATGTATTTTGTTTTCATGTTTGGTGGCTGTAGCATGTTCATTTCGTTGCATTTAGATGCCTACTTGCTGTTAATCGCAGACCGGTGTCGTATCTTAAAACGCTTGCCATTTCCAAACCGTAGCTCCGATTCCAATGATCTTTACATCGTTTTCAAGCGATTTCATCCCCTCGATCCAGTGGCACACTTGGTTTTCCAAGTTGATGCCAGGTTCATGCATTTCCTGTCATATCTTGCATTTTGCATCCCGCATCGCATCCCGCATAGCATATCGTCATTTCATCATATTGCTTGGTCTTGCCCGTGGTTGATTGTATCCTTGTTGCTTGTTTGTCTTGTTGGGTAGATCCGGGAGACGAGTTCGCTACTGAGGAGACCGTTGAGTTTGCTTGTGAGGATCCAGTCAACTCTGACAACTGTGCAGGCAAGATGATCATACCCTCGAAATCACTACTATCTTTGCTATGCTAGTTTGCTCGCTCTTTTGCCTTGCCACTGCTACGATGCCTACCTTTTGCTTGTCAGCCTCCCAATTGCCATGTTGAACCCCTAACCCACCATTGTCCTAGCAAACCGTTGATTGGCTATGTTACCGCTTTGCTCAGCCCTTCTTATAGCGTTGTTAGCTGCAGGTGAAGATTGGAGCCGTTCCTCGTTGGAACATTTATTTACTTGTTGGGATACCATTATATTGCTATGTTATCTTAATGCATCTATATAATTGGTAAAGGGTGGAAGGCTCGGCCTCTCGCCTAGTGTTTTGTTCCACTCTTGCCGCCCTAGTTTTCGTCATATCGGTGTTATGTTCCCGGATTGTTGCGTCCCTTACGCGGTTGGGTTATAATGGGAACCCCTTGATAGTTCGCCTTGATTAAAGCTTTTCCAGCAATGCCCAACATTGGTTTTACCATTTGCCACCTAGCCTCTTTTTCCCTTGGGTTTCCGGAGCCCGAGGGTCATCTTATTTTACCCCCCGGGCCAGTGCTCCTCTGAGTGTTGGTCCACCTGTCAGCTACCGGTGGCTACCAGGGGCAACTCTGGGCTGGCCTACCCGTACCTAAGACAATCTGAGTGTGCCCTGAGAAAGAGATATGTGCAGCTCCTATCGGGATTTGTCGGCACATTCGGGCGGTGTTGCTAGTCTTGTTTTAACCTGTCGAGGTGTCTTGAGTTACCGAGATACCGAGTCTGATCGGAACGTCTTGGGAGGAGGTCTATTCCTTCGTTGACCGTGAGAGCTTGTCATGGGCTAAGTTGGGACTCCCCTGCAGGGATTGAACTTTCGAAAGCCGTGCCCGCGGTTATGGGCAGATGGGAATTTGTTAATGTCCGGTTGTAGATTACTTGAACTAAACTTAATTAAAAATGAATCAACCGTGTGTGTTACCGTGATGGCCCCTTCTCGGCGGAGTCCGGGAAGTGGACACGGTGTTGGAGTTATGCTTGCGCAGGATGTTCCTTTAGCTTCTCGCTCGTGCTTCGCCTTCTCTTCTCGCTCTCTTTTGCGTATAAGTTAGCCACCACATATGCTAGTCGCTTGCTGCAGCTCCACATATATTTGCCTTATCCATTCCCATGAGCTTAAATAGTTTTGATCGCGTGGGTGTGAGATTGCTGAGTCCCTGTGGCTCACAGATACTACAACTCCAGATGCAGGTCCAGGTGATTCCGCTCCAGGTGACGAGTGCGAGCTCAAGTGGGAGTTCGACGAGGACTTTCAGCGTTACTATGTGTCTTTTCCGGATGATCAGTAGTGGTGCCTAGTTGGGGTTATCGATTCAGGACCTTGTCGCATGTTGGGGGTCTTTTCTATTTTGGCGCCGTAGTCGGGCCATGAGTGATTTGTATGATGGATGTTATTTATGTACTCTGATGTGACGTGGCGAGTGTAAGCCAACTATGTTATCTTCCCCTTTTATTATATATTACATGGGATGTTGTAATGATTGCCTGACTTGCGACATTGCTTTCAATGCGGTTATGCCTCTAAGTCGTGCCTCGACACGTGGGAGCTATAGCCGCATCGAGGGCGTTACATGAGGTGAGTGGCACGAGGTTCGGTAAGAGCCCCCGAGGCGCGATGCTCAGGAGGTCCTCTTTGGCGTGCAAGCAGCTCCCAAAAGACTCAGAGGCAGGTTTCCTTGCCCGAGTGAGGTCGCAAGAAAAAGAAACACCAATGACAAGGCTCACGCTAGCACGTGTGAGATGACTTAGCTCAGTGAGCTTGCAGCCCGTGGCGGTTATTTCATCGTGAGGGCAAGCTTCTCCGGCCTTTTGGTCTTGGGTGTGCTCCCTGTCCGGCGCTGGGTCGCGCCCTTCCCCTGGTACTCTCCACGAAGTTTGCGACCCCACTTCTCCCACTCATCATGGTGCTCTATGTTCTCAGGACCTGGCCCTCGAGCAAGGCTCAACCGCCGCTAGTATTCCAGGTCATGATGTCATGGTCAAGGCCAGGGGGTGAGGGTTCAAGAGCCAGTAGGAGCCCCTGAGGCGCGGTGCTCAAGGGGCCCCCTTTTCACTTGCAAGCGACTTGCACGAGAAGGGAGTGGTGATGACCCACAAGTGTAGGGGATCTATCGTAGTCCTCCCGATAAGTAAGAGTGTCGAACCCAATGAGGAGCAGAAGGAAATGACAAGCGGTTTTCAGTAAGGTATTCTCTGCAAGCACTGAAATTATCGGTAACAGATAGTTTTGTGATAAGGTAATTTGTAACGGGTAACATAATGAAAGTAAATAAGGTGCTGTAAGATGGCCCAATCCTTTTTGCAGCAAAGGACAAGCCTGTACAAACTCTTATATAGAGAAAAGCGCTCCCGAGGACACATGGGAATTATTGTCAAGCTAGTTTTCATCACGCTCATATGATTCACGTTCGTTACTTTGATAATTTTGTATGTTGGTGGACTGGTGCTTGGGTACTGCCCTTTCTTGGACAAGCATCCCACTTATCATTAACCCCTATTACAAGCATTCACAAGTACAAAATAAGTATTAAGGTAAACCTAACCATAGCATGAAACATATGGATCCAAATCAGCCCCTTACGAAGCAACTCATAAACTAGGGTTTAAGCTTCTGTCACTCTAGCAACCCATCATATACTTATTACTTCCCGACTTCCCCTAGGCCCAAATAATTGTAAAGTGTCATGTAGTCGATGTTCACATAACACCACTAGAGGAGAGACAACATACATCTCATCAAAATATCGAACGAATACCAAATTCACATGACTACTTATAGCAAGACTTCTCCCATGTCCTCAGGAACAAATGTAACTACTCACAAATCATATTCATGTTCTTCATCAAAGGGGTATTAATATGAATAAAGGATCCGAACATATGATCCTCCACCAAATAAACCAACTAGCATCAACTACAAGGAGTAATCAACACTACTAGCAACCCACAGGTACCAATCTGAGGTTTTGGGACAAAGAATGGATACAAGAGATGAACTAGGGTTTGAGAGGAGATGGTGCTGGTGAAGATGTTGATGGAGATTGACCCCCTCCCGATGAGAGGATCGATGGTGATGACGATGGTGATGATTTCCCCCTCCCGGAGGGATGTTTCCCCGACAGAACAGCTCCGGCGGAGCCCTAGATTGGTTCCGCCTCGTGGCGGCGGTGTCTCATCCCGAAAGCTTGCTTAGGATTTTTTTTCCAGGCTAAAAGACTTCATATAGCAGAAGATGGGCACCGGAGGCCTGCCAGGGGGCCCACGAGGCAGGGGGACGCGCCCGGGGGGTAGAGCGTGCCCCCACCCTCGTGGACGGTGGGTGGCCCCCTCTGGTATTTTCTTCGCTCAGTATTTTTTATTAATTCCAAAAATAACTTCTGTGGAGTTTCATGACTTTTGGAGCCATGCAGAATAGGTCTATAATATTTGCTCCTTTTCCAGCCCAGAATTCCAGCTGCCGGCATTCTCCCTCTTCATGTAAACCTTGTAAAATAAGAGAGAATAGGCATAAGTATTGTGACATAACGTGTAATAACAGCCCATAATATGATAAATATCAATATAAAAGCATGACGCAAAATGGACGTATCAAGTGGCTCGCCCTGCGGGGGTGCCTAGGAGGGGTTGTGCCCAATGGTACGCGGTGTAGCGTCCTCCTGACATAGCAAGGTGTTGGCTGCTACGTCTTGAGCTTGCATTGGTTTTCCATGAAGAGGAAAGGGTGATGCAGCAATAGTAGCGTAAGTATTTCCCTCAGTTTTTGAGAACCAAGGTATCAATCCAGTAGGAGGCTCCTCAAAAGTCCCATGCACCTACACAAACAAACAAGAACTCGCAACCAACACAATAAAGGGGTTGTCAATCCCATCACGACCACTTGCGGAAGTGAGATCTGATAGAGATAGTATGATAAGATAAATATATTTTTGGTATTTTATAATATAGATAGGAAAAGTAAATATGCAAATAAAATAGATTGAAAGCTTATATGATAAAAGATAGACCCTAGGGCCATATGTTTCACTAGTGGCTTCTCTGAAGATAACATAAGTATTACGGTGGGTGAACAAATTACTGTCGAGCAATTGATAGAAACACGGATAATTATGAGATTATCTAGGCATGATCATGTATATAGGCATCACGTCCGTGAAAAGTATACCGACTCCTGCCTGCATCTACTACTATTACTCCACACATCGACCGCTATCCAGCATGCATCTAGAGTATTAAGTTCATAAAGAACAGAGTAACGCATTAAGAAAGATGACATGATGTAGAGGGATAAACTCATGCAATATGATATAAACCCCATCTTTTTATCCTCGATGGCAACAATATAATACGTGCCTTGCTGCCCCTGCTATCACTAGGAAAGGACACCGCAAGATTGAACCCAAAGCTAAGCACTTCTCCCATTTCAAGAAAGATCAACCTAGTAGGCCAAACCAAACTGATAATTCGAAGAGACTTGCAAAGATAACTTAATCACACATAAAAGAATTCAGAGGAGATTCAAATATTTCTCATAGATAAACTTGATCATAAACCCACAATTCATCGGATCTCGACAAAACACACCGCAAAAAGAGTTACATCGAATAGATCTCCAAGAAGATCGAGGAGAACATGGTATCGAGATTCAAAGAGAGAGAAGAAGCCATCTAGCTAATAACTATGGACCCGAAGGTCTGTGGTTAACTACTCACAACTCATCGGAGAGGCCTTGGAGATGATGTAGAGGCCCTCCATGATTGATTCCCCCTCCGGCGGAGCGCCGACGATGGCTCCAAGATGGGATCTCGCGGATACAGAAGGTTACGGCGGTGGAATTAGGTTTTCATGGTCACTTCTGATGTTTTCGGGGTACATGGGTATATATAGGAGGAAGAAGTAGGTCGGTGGACTCTCGAGGGGCCCACGAGATAGGGGGGCTCGCCCAGTAGGGGGGGGGGGCGCCCTCCACGGTCGTGGCCGCCTTGATTGTTTCTTGACTTCCACTCCAAGTCCTCTGGATCACGTTCGTTCCAAAAATCACGCTCCCGAAGGTTTCATTCCATTTGGACTCCGTTTGATATTCCTTTTCTTCGAAACACTGAAATAGGCAAAAAAACAGCAATACGGGCTGGGCCTCCGGTTAGTAGGTTTGTCCCAAAAATGATATAAATGTGTAAAGTAAAGCCCATAAACATCCAAAACGGGTAATATAATAGCATGGAACAATAAAAAATTATAGATACATTGGAGACGTATCAAGCATCCCCAAGCTTAATTCATGCTCGTCCTCGAGTAGGTAAATGATAAATACAGAATTTTGATGTGGAATGCTACCTAGCATAATTCTCAATGTAATTTTCTTTATTGTGGCATGAACATTCAGATCCAAATGATTCAAAATAAAAGTTTATATTGACATAAGAAATAGTAATACTTCAAGCATACTAATCAAAGCAATCATGTCTTCTCTAAGTAACATGGCTAAAGAAAGTTCATCCCTACAAAATCATATAGTTAGTCTATGCTTCATTTTGTTCACACAAAAATGCTCCCGTCTTATACACCCCCGATGACAAGCCAAGCAATTGTTTTGTACTTAGATAATCTCAAACTTTTTCAACTTGCACGCAATACATGAGCGTGAGCCATGGATATAGCACTATTGGTGGAATAGAATATGATGATGGAGATTGTGTGGAGAAGACAAAAAAGGAGAAAGTCTCACATTGACGAGGATAATCAACGGGCTATGGAGATGCCCATCAATTGATGTCAACATGAGGAGTAGGGATTGCCATGCAACTGATGCACTAGAGCTATAAATGTATGAAAGCTCAACAAAAGAAACTAGTGGGTGTGCATCCAACTTGCTTGCTCATGAAGACCTAGGGCATTTTGAGGAAGCCCATCGTAGGAATATACAAGCCAAGTTCTATAATGAAAAATTCCCACTAGTATATGAAAGTGATAACATAAGAGACTCTCTATATGAAGAACATGGTGCTACTTTGAAGCACAAGTGTGGAAAAGGATAGTAACATTGCCCCCTTTTTATTTTTATTTCTTTTTTCTTTTTTTCTTTGGGCCCTTTTTTTTTCTTTTTGGCCTTCCTTTTTTCTTTTCCTTTTTTTCTTTGGCCTTTTCTTTCTTTGGGGACAATGCTCTAATAATGATGATCATCACACTTTTATTTATTTACAACTCATGAATTACAACCCAAAACTAGAACAAGATATGACTCTATATGAATGCCTCCGGCGGTGTACCGGGATGGGCAATGAATCAAGAGTGACATGTATGAAAAATTATGCATGGTGGCTTTGCCACAAGTACGATGTCAACTACATGATCATGCAAGGCAATATGACAATGATGATGCGTGTCATGATGATAAACAGAACAGTGGAAAGTTGCATGGCAATATGTCTCGGAATGGCTATGGAAATGCCATAATAGGTAGGTATGGTGGCTGTTTTGAGGAAGATATAAGGAGGTTTATGTGTGATAGAGCGTATCATATCACGGGGTTTGGATGCACCGGCGAAGTTTGCACCAACTCTCAAGGTGAGAAAGGGCAATGCACGGTACCAAAGAGGCTAACAATGATGGAAAGGTGAGAGTGCGTATAATCCATGGACTCAACATTAGTCAAAAAAGAACTCATATACTTATTGCAAAAATCTACAAGTCATCAAAAACCATGCACTACGCGCATTCTCCTAGGGGGATAGATTGGTAGGAAAAGACCATCGCTCGTCCCTGACCGCCACTCATAAGGATGCACAATCTAAGAACACCTCATGTTTCAAATTTTTTACACAACTTTCACCATACGTGCTTGCTACGGGACTTTCTAACTTCAACACAAGCATTATTTAAATTCATAATCACCCAACTAGCATGACTCTAATAAAACTACCTCCATATCTCAAAACAATTATCAACTATCAAATTAATCATAGCATCCAATTCACTTCCTATGATAGTTTTTATTATACCCAACTTGGATGCCCATCATTCTAGGACCAATTCTATAACCATAGCAAATACCATGCTGTTCTAAGAGACTTGTAAGTGCATCTAGTGCCCCTTAGTGATTTTGGTGTATTGAAGACTTATAGGCTAAGGGACTGATGCATTTGTGAGTGTACACAGGTCTGTAAGTCTATGAGGAGTTTGATATTTACAGAGAAAGTCGACCCCTAAAAATGAAGTTCTTCAACTAAAGACTTTGGATCTCTTGAGACTTTCTGAAGACTTTGAAAGTGAAGAAATTGGTATGACCTTGCAGACTAGGCAATCATTCGATGAACATGAAGCATGAAGACTTTTGTTTTCGTAGTTTCATTTTCTCTTTCTTGAGTCATAGGAAACACCGTACTGTTAAAGGGGGTCGAGGAAATACTAAGGAAAAATTTCCATGTGATGCTCAACTCAAAATCCTACACCTACCAATCCCTTCGAGTGAAGCCATTGGAAATCTCATACAGTTCAATCATATTCTTCAGTGACAGAGACAAAGTTCTTCTGGTCTCTGAGGAATTTGTTCTGACTGAGGAGTTAGGAATTCACCAGTGTGAATTGCCGAGATAGTGAGGAACATGATAGCCCTAAGGATTTTGATAGTCAAAATTCCGACCGTTGCTGTGCTATGCGCCAGCGGTTCCAAAATATCTACCCTCCTAACGGTCATATCAGACAAGGGCATTTATGTCTTATCATGTCGGGCTGCTCCCTAGGCTATAAATAGCCGCCCCCTTCAACCACTAGCTGGTTGGCTGCTCCGAGAGAAACTGACACTTGTCAATTGTGAGCATCCCATCCTCTGAGGACTTTGTGAGAAAATCATCAAGTGAGGAAAACCCAAAAACCCAACACCTACAACCCCAAAGTGATTGAGCATCACTGAAGAGATTGATCCTGCGTGGATCCGATGCTTGTTTCCTTTGAAGACTGTGCTTCTTCCAGACGGTTAGGCGTCAAGGTCTAGAGCATCCAAGAGGAATTGGGGATCGCCGAGTGACCGAGTTTGTGATGGTTCGGAAGTCACCTGAAGACTTACCACGAGTGATTGGGCGAGGTCTGTGTGACCTTAGCTCAAGGAGAATACGGTGAGGATTGTGTGTCTGGGACTGGGTGTCCTAGAGTTTAAATACTCAGCCGCTCCAACCAGATGTACAACTGAGCCAACAGTTGGAACTGGTCTACCAAATCATTGTCTTCACCGAGCTTACTGGTTCTATTTCCTCAACTCTTTCATTTCCTCATGTCTGTTGTTGTGTGCCTGTTCATATCTGTTTGAAGACTTTGACTGAAGACTTTCTCAATTTCCTCAATTCAATTTCTTCAGTCTGTCCGTCTTCATCCTGTGTTATCTTGTGCATACGCTTTCTGTACTCTGTGATTGTCTTCATTTCATCATGATGACTATGCTTGTGTTCTGCTATGTTTACTTCTGAGTACTTATTCCACTGCAAGTAGTTCTCATTTAGGAATTTCCTCACCAGCAAATTCCTCAGTGAAGAATTCATAAAAATTGCCTATTCACCCCCCTCTAGTCGATATAACGCACTTTCAATTGGTATCAGAGCAAGGTACTCCCTTGTTCTGTGTGATTTTGGTTTAACCGCCTGGAGTTTTAGTTATGTCGACTGCAGGATTGAGGAACGTATCCTGCCCCATCTTTGATGGTTATGAGTATCCCCGTTGGAAGGCCATGATGAAGAAGCCACTCATGGCTATGGACAACAAACTATGGACGGTCATTGAGATTGGTCTTACCGATCTATGCAAGATGGCGGAGGCTGATGAGATTCGCAAGTACACTCTACTGAACCTCACGGCGAAGGATGTCATCTGCTCCTGTCTGTCCCGAAATTAGTTCAGGAACGTCATGCACCTCAATCACGCGAAGCTAATCTGGGACCGGCTTTCTGAGGTGTATGAAGGTCATCGTACTCGTCATGATCCTTGGTTTGAGGATTACAAGGATTCTCTCAAAGAGATGACTTTCGCACCTGAATTCAGCCCAAGTAGTGACGTGGCCCGCTGGGCGCATAGCTTCATAATTCTCCCACCATAGACTGGCGGGGCCTTCAAGATGATATGCAGCAAAGGTGACCTTGTCAACCTCAGCTACTAGCGCAGATCGCAGTTTGTGAAAAATACTGCGAAGCCAGTCATTAGCGTCGAGAGGCTCGACGGAGTGGTGGAACGTAGGTGGATGTAACTTGATGAAATCACTGAGTGACACCAAGTTAGTCCTCTGATGGTGTGCTGTGTTCTGTTCAGTACGCTCCAACAAACGGTTGGTCTCCCGCTTGTTTCTCTCAGCCTCTAGCATAACTTCCGCCAGAGAGGGAGGGTGAGGTAGATTTGTATCCCCAACTCTGCTGCCTTCGGCCTGCTCTGGGGGAGCAGGGTTTTTGCGGGTGTTGACCATCCTAGGAAAAACAAGACAATGGTTTAGTCCAACATGACAAGATTCCGACATAGAATGTAGAATGTAATGGACAACTCAGAATGCAAGATGATCATCCGTATGACATGGTAGATACAGAAACTACTTCTTTTATTCCATCGTCATACACACCATACGAGGTTTAGTACAAGACCAACAAGTACTACTACGGTGAGAGGAGGATTACATATCATCGGAGGCATCCCAAGCTCCTATACATTACTTTTCCTACACCCCCGGAATTACTACACGCTAAGTCATATTCCACAAGTCACGCAGGACGGTGGAAATACAACTATTACAATACCTAGTGGATCTACTACTATCTCAGTCATCTTCGTAGTAGTTCTCATAGAAGTCTCCTCCATAGCCTGGAAGTTCAACGTGAGCATCCGGAAACAAACGGTCCTGAGGAGCCTGTGGACCAAAAGGGCTAGAGTGAGGTCTTGGACCAACAAACGGTGGCCTGCGAGGACCACGAGGTGGGGTGATGCCTCCCACATCAAGCCAATCCATCATGTCTGGCAGAGCAGACCTAACAGGATACAGATCTCTCATATCCATGCATCCAGCTTGCACAGCCGGTGCAAACCAGTCAAGGTGGCCCAATGATCGGCGCGGGTGTTGAAAAGCTCCATTCTCAAGGCCCGATTCTCTCGGTCCTTATCCTCGAGCAACTCAGCAGTGGTGCGAGTTAGTGAGTCCTCCTGACTGGGGTCAGCATAGATAGCCCGGAGATAACCGTGCGCTCCAGGAAGTGAAGGTGGCATATACCAAAAGTCGGTGTTGCGAAGCAGGCCAGTCCTGACTCGCATGCTGGTCATCATAGAATAAGCCGCATCTTGCACAGCCATCTCAATAGTAACACCAAGCCCATAGGAACAGTGAAGAGCCTCGGTAGAACCAGGATAAGAGGGAAATATCCGGACGGTGCAAAGATACTGGCTTTCGTTAAAATCTCGAAACTGCTCTTCGACCGTGTATTCGAGATACCAACGGTAACCCGTCTCGATCATCACTCGGACTAACATGGCTGTATGACCGGTCACACCAATGCATCGGGTCAGGCAAACCACTTGATTTTGGTCGCGGGTGGCCATCTGAAAGCACAACCATAATGCAAAGGCATTAGAATGTCTAGCAAAATTTTCACAGCATAACGGCTGTAAATGCTCAAGAAGGGTTTGAGACATTTATCAAAAAAATTGCATAGACACTCAACAATATCATATCAAGGTTCTGGATCCAACTTATCAGCATAACAAGGTAGTAGAACTGAACTAGGCTTGTAGTCATCAAACCTATAAGGTACTACTGATTAGTAACACGTGAACCTGATAGAGAGAGAAGATCCTAATCCTTAATCCCCGGTAGAAGAATGGACTGACTCAGATCAGCATGCCATGAGGTAAAGAAGTAAAAAGAGCCTTACGTACCATCCCACAATCAATTCCCCTACATATAACTAAAGCATTTCTAGACTCAACATCGACCAGTTTGGCTTGGAGAACCTACAGGCAGTCCGGCTCTGATACCAACACTGTCAGGACCCCGACTCAATGTCACATCGATCTAGCCTGTAACACCTCATAACACTTTGCGGCCTCATGCACGGTATTCCCACGGGTGTCGCCTTACCTTTGCCCGGGACCGTTTGCGCCTTTTGGCTCACGTATATGATGATGTCGCTAGCATCCATATGAAAAGGAGCCCGGGCTGACATGACTAGTCGTAAACCCAAAGTGGCACAGACTTACAGGGACAGGCATCCATGACCCAGCATCGAACGTGTCGGTCATCAGCAAGTGGGTCCGGGCTGTAGCACTGGGCTAGCAGGACTCCGGTAAACCGGGCTGTAGCGGGCTAACAGGGCTCTGGTACTCAATGCGTGACATTTCCCCGAAGGGACAGACACAGGAACGAAGAAGGACACATGCCGGCCAGCCTAAGTGTTCCGGAGTAGTAGCAAGCTACCATGGCTCAATGGAAACACTAGTAGACATTTCCCGGTAAGAGAGGCTACTAAAGATAAACAACTAGATAGTCAGATCCCACACATACCAAGCATTTCAATCATACACACAATATGCTCGATATGTGCAAATACAACAAGGCATCACAACATGACTCTACGACACAAGTACTGTATTTAAAGGCTCAGAGAGCCATACATAACATACATACAAGTATGGGTCACACGACCCACATTCAAGTCATACAGTCATACAAACCAGCAGCGGAAGTAACTTGTCTGAGTACAGACAACTAGTAAAATAAAAGAGGCTTGGAAAGCCTAGCTATACTACGTGGACCTTCACAAGCTCAGGATTACCACCTGGGTCTTAGTCTACTCGTCGATGTCAATGTCTACGAAGAACCCATCAGAAGGGGTTGCAGCGCCTTCTGTAAAATGTAAATTATAGCAACATGAGTACAAAGGTACCCAGCAAGACTTACGTCAGATCCTACATACATGCACATTATCAAGAAGGGTTGGTGGAGTTGTTGCAGCAAGCCAGCTTTGACTCTTGGCTAAACTATCCTACGAGACTCCAACTTGAAATGGTTTTGCGCACACGAGTCCACTACTAACCACTTCAATACACCACCGAGGATCCACCTCCGTCATCCTTCGGAAGAGCCACCCTCGGCACTCACGCTTATCTTGAGATTTTTAGTAGTATCCATTCACTTGTCTATGAACTGTATAAGCAACCAAGTAGTCCTTTATTGCGGACGCGGCTATTCGAATAGATCATGTTAACCCTGCAGGGGTGTACTTCTTCATACATGTTTCCACCACTTAGCGTCTGCACACGACATGTGCTCGGCAGACTTCAAGCGAAAGCCGACGTGGGTGTAGACCACGACCTACCTAAACACCTAAGTCTCTAGTCTAGGTTTATCGCCTATCCAGGTTCCATCCACAGGGAGTCCGGCCGAGGTATCCCATACGGCCCCGAACGATGTGTACAGGGTTCCCGAGATACCTAACGGGTATTCGGTACACCGTGCCACGTACCTACTGCATCACAACCCACCCCGCGGGTCAGCGCTGTCCACGGCCTCCAGTAAGCTACAAACACCAGAAACTACTTGCAACTCCTGGACAAAGGACTAGGGTGAATAAGAAGTCGAGCGGGGTCATATTTCAGGGCCCAATGCATGGTAGTAGCTAAATCTTAAATCACGCATACAGATCTCAGTTCTTAAGGTCGGCTTCAATGAAACAACCCACCATGTACTCCTACATGGCCTCTCATCGATACCTTTACCAAATCGTGTTCACCACATCACTCTCATTACCGACATGATCATTTCACTCTAGCCCATCACCCAGATGAACCAGACCTGACACGACTCTAAGCATAGCAGGCATAGCAAGGTAGGAACAACACATACATATGGCTCAATCAATTCCTACACATGCTAGTGGGTTTCATCTAATTACTGTGGCAATGACAGGTCATGCAGAGGAAATGGGTTCAACTACCGTAGCACACAGCAGTTTAAAACGCGTTGTCTTAATGCAGCAAAAGAGAGCAAGAGCGAGAACATGGGATTGTATCGATATGATCAAATGGTTGGTTGCTTGCCTGATGGATCGATGCACGGATACGGTTCTTTGCTAGGGTAATCACGGTACTCCTCGGAGGCAGACCCTGCCGCAAAGAACACCGATACACAACCATCACCAAACAATGTGCGACAATATGATGCATGCATGAAACATGGCAATATGAGTGTGTTGGGCTAATGCAACTAAAACCAGATGGGTTTGAATCAATTTGAACCAAAGATTCAAATTTCAAACTCATAAATGGCCCTTTAAAGTGTTTTATCTTGTTCTTCACTAAACCTCAAGTTAGCTTGTTTGAACATGCATGAAACTAGTACAGATGGATAGATTGGATTTTTCTGATCATTTTTCATATATAATTTTTTTGATTTGGAGCTACGGTTGAATTTATATGAATTTTTGAAGTTTGCAACAATTTCTGGAATTTATAAATCATTTTAGATTTATTATAATTTCAGAAAAGGTTTACTGCGTCAGCATGAGGTCATGCTGACCTCAGCAAGTCAACAGACCCGGTCCAGGTCAAACTGACCAGTGGGTCCAGGGTGTCAGTGGGTAATTAACTAATTTAATTTAGTTTAAACTAATCTGGATAATTAACAAAAGGGGGCCCCACCTGTCATTGACTCAACAGAGTCAACCAGGGCCCACCCGTGGTCAAAGTCAAAACGGCTGCACCAGCGTTTAGCCGCCGGCGAGCCTGACGCGGCGGCGGAAGTGGTTTTGGCCGTTCCGGCCACCAAATGGGTCGCGGAGGGCATCAGAGTGGAGCTGAGGACGAGCTGCGGCTCTTGGTGGAGTCAGTTGGGGTCGGGGTGGCCGGAGTTGGCGCCGGCGACGACCTAGGCGGTCACCGGAGTTCGGGTGAAGGCGAACTCGGGGCTAGGGTGTGCGGTGAGGTGCGGGAAGTGCACGGTTGGACTCAACGCAACATGGTGAGTGCGTTGGACACCGTGAGTTGGCCGGAGGATGGCCGGGAGCACGTCGGTGACGAGATCCGCAGCGGTGCGTGCGGGTGATCTTCGTGCGGTGGCTACACGGCTCGGGGGCGAGAGAGGAAGGGTAGGAGGGGTAGCTAGGCTCACAGAGCACCCGTAGAGGCCACCGGTGGGGTCGGGGACGAGCTGATGCGGCGACGGCGTTGAAAGGGATCTCCGGCGACGGCGAACTCGGGCGAGGTCGGTGCGGTGGACTCGGGCCTCACGAGCACGCGGGGCTCGGTTAGCTTGACGAAGTGGACGGCGGCGGAGCTCCTGCACACCACGAGACGGAGCACGGGCGGCGGGGAGCGCGGCTACGACGATGGAGCGGCGGCGGTGGCATCGGCCATGGCTGGGGAGCACGAGGGGGAGGAGCTGGAGAGGAGAGGAGGTGTCTGGGGGGTTCGGGAGAGCGAGGGGGAGCGATCCACGTCGTTAGCCGGGCGAGTGGAGCGGCGAGGCGGCGAGCAGGTGTGTGGCACCCATGCGGTGCTCGCCGTCGAGCACCTGCCTGCCTGCCTGGCCGGCAAGCAGCTCGCTGGCGCGGTGCTGGGCTGGGCCGGCAGGTGGGCCGGGTTGCGGCGCCAGGTAAGTTTTTCCTTTCTGTTTTTTTTCTTTTTCTATTTTTCTGCAACTTTGTTGAATTGTTAAAAATACCTAAGCAACTCCTAAAATCACCAAACTGCTCCTGGTCCAAAGTTGGAATATTTCCAACATGAAACATTTCAGTTTAGGAATATTTGAGCATTTGAAATATTTTATATAATTTTAAATGCCCAAATTCAAATACTTATCATTTAATTCAAAGACCCTAAGATGACCTAGAAAATTGTGCAACACTTTTGGCAGAGGTTCTGAACCAAGACAAAAATGATGGACATTTTAGAAGGGCATTTCAGGTTCATTGAAAAAGTTTTTAGTAAACCCTAGTTGGTTTCAGAGGGGGCTGGGGGTTCTGACATCCCCATTTCAGGTTTCTGATGAAAGGATAGACATGATGCAACACTCTAATGCATGAACTAGCTAGGGTGTGACAACTCACCCCCACTCAAAAGAATCTCGTCCCGAGATTTGGGTTCCTCCGGGAAGAAGGCGGGATACTCGAGTCGAAGACGATCCTCCCTTTCCCAAGTTGCTTCATTCTCAGAATGGTGCGACCATTGAACCTTGAGAAACTTGATATTATGACGTCGAGTGGTACGCTCATCTTGATCAAGGATACGAACGGGGTACTCTCGATACGTGAGATTATCTTGGAGATGAATCGTTTCGTGGTCTACTCCACGGATAGGATCCGAGAAGCAACGCCTGAGTTGAGAAACATGGAAGGCGTCGTGGACTCTGGAGAGATGCGGAGGTAGTTCCAATTGGTAGGCAACTTCTCCTCGTTTTGCGAGAATGCGAAAGGGTCCAATGTAACGAGGAGCCAATTTGCCCTTGATACCAAAGCGATGGGTTCCCTTCAGAGGAGTAACCCGAAGGTAAGCCTTCTTGTCAGCCTCAAAAGTCATAGCCTTATGTTTTCGGTCATATTGACTCTTTTGACGAGATTGGGCTGTTTTCAACTTTTCACGAATGATGCGAACTTGCTCTTCTGCTTCCTGAATCATATCCGGGCCAACGAATTGTCTTTCCCCAGTTTCTGACCAGTTAAGAGGCGTTCGACACCTTCGTCCATAGAGAACTTCAAAAGGGGCTTTGCCCAAGCTGGATTGATAGCTGTTGTTATAAGAAAATTCGGCAAATGGAAGGCATTTCTCCCACTCCATTCCGAATGAGATAACAGAAGCTCGAAGCATGTCTTCTAGAATCTGGTTGACGCGTTCCACTTGACCACTTGATTGAGGGTGGAAAGCGGTACTAAAAGAAAGGCGGGTTCCCATAGCATTTTGGAAACTTTCCCAAAATCGAGAGGTGAAAAGACTTCCTCAATCCGAGTTAATTTCCAAAGGAACACCATGGAGAGACACTATTCGGGAGATGTACAAGTCTGCTAACTCACTAGCAGTTGTACTCTCACGAACAGGTAAGAAATGGGCCACTTTGGAAAGACGGTCGATAACAACGAAGATAGCGTTATTCCCTCTCTTGGTCCTGGGAAAACCGGTAATGAAGTCCATACCAATTTTATCCCATTTCCATTCAGGAATAGCTAGGGGTTGAAGGGTGCCAGCAGGCCGTTGATGCTCTGCTTTTACACGACGTTAGACATCGCAATTAACAATATACTGAGCAATTTCTCTCTTCAACCTAGTCCACCAGAACCTCTGGCGTAGGTCCTGATACATCTTGGTACTACCGGGATGAATGGTGAGAGGAGATTCATGAGCCTCCTTAAGGATCAACTGCCGTAGATGCTGGTTCTTGGGAACCACTAAACGGTTCTCAAAGTACACAACACCATGATCATTTGTGGAGAAACATCTAGCACCTCTGCTAGCAATGTTCTCCTTGATCTTAGATATTCCCTTATCTCGCTTTTGGGCAGCGATGATTTGATCCGTAAGAGTAGGTTTCGCCACCAAGGTGGAAAGAAATCCTTGAGGAACAATGTGAAGGTTAAGCTTCCGAAATTCCTCATGGAGAAGCGGTTGACTTTGTTGTAACATCAGGTTGTTACAATAAGATTTACGACTTAGCACATCAGCCATGACGTTGGCTTTCCCTGGGGTGTAAGTTATTCCTAAGTCGAAATCTGTGATCAACTCGACCCAACGTCTTTGCCTGAGATTTAAATCTGGTTGGGTGAATATATACTTCAGACTTTGGTGATCAGTGTAGATTTCGCAATGATTACCGAGAAGGTAATGTCGCGATGTTTTGAGTGCGTGGACTACAGCTGCAAGCTCTAGATCATGAGTGGGGTAGTTTTCCTCATGTGGGTGTAATTGCCGTGAAGCATAAGCAATTACGTGTCGATCTTGCATGAGAATACAGCCTAGTCCTTGTCGCGAGGCGTCGCAATAGATAACAAAATCCTTGGAAAAATCTAGTGGTACCAGTACGGGAGCAGAGGTTAAACGTCTCTTCAGTTCCTGGAAACTGTGCTCACATTGTGGGGTCCACTCGAACTTTTTATCTTTCTTGAGGAGTTCAGTTAGAGGTTTGGCAACTTTGGAGAAATTCTCGACAAAGCGACGGCAATAGCTCGCTAGGCCAAGGAAACTCCGAACTTGCTTGATCGATTTAGGTGGAGTCCAATTAAGGATGGCTTGAACTCGCTCAGGGTCAACAGCAATGCCTTTACCAGAAATTACATGTCCAAGATAGGTCACTTCTGACAACCAGAATTCACATTTAGAAAATTTGGCATAAAGGCGATGCTCTCGAAGTTTCTTCAACACTAGCCTTAGGTGTTCGGCATGTTCTTCCTCGTTCTTGGGGTAGATGAGTATATCATCGAGGTAAACCACGACGAATTTATCCAAATACTCCATGAAGATTGAGTTCATCAACCGAGAGAAGGTGGCTGGAGCGTTGGTTAAACCAAAGGACATGACGGTGTACTCGTATTGGCCATAACGAGTAACAAAGGCCGTTTTCGGAATGTCCCCGTTTCTGATTTTGATTTGATGGTAGCCCAACCTCAAATCCATTTTAGAGAAGATTGAGGATCCAGCGAGCTGATCATACAGGTCGTTGATCCTGGGGAGCGGATACTTGTTCTTAATTGTGACCAAGTTGACAGGTCGATAATCTACAACCATCCGGTCCGTACCATCCTTCTTCTTAATGAAGAGGACGGGGCAAGCCCAAGGAGATGAACTAGGTCGGATGAAACCCTTTTTCAAGGACTCATCGAGTTGTTTCTTAAGCTCGGCTAGTTCAAAAGGTGCCATCTTGTAGGGTCTTCTGGAAATCGGGACAGTTCCTGGAATGAGATCTATCACGAATTCGACATCTCTGTCAGGTGGAACACCTGGCAATTCCTCTAGGAAGACATCCGGAAAGTCACGGACTACTGGAACGTCCTCAAGGTCTGGCAAAGGGCTGGCGTTAAGAGAATATAACTGTCGCTTGGCTATTCGGGTCAAGACATTGACTATCTTCCCCGAAGGATGGGTGAGTTGAACAGTCCTAGAGAAGCAATCAATTTTGGCATGATGGGCTGACATCCAGTCCATACCCAAGATGATATTAATATCCGAAGATTTGAGGGCTATCAAAGATGCGAGAAAAACAAGTTTGTCGACTTGAATTTCATTTCCATGGCTTACTCTAGAAGTTTGCCATTTGGATCCCGGAGTTTGAATTACCATAGAGATGGGCATCTCACAGAATGTGGTGTTATGCAGACGAGCATAGCTCTTGGATATAAATGAATGAGATGCTCCTGTATCGAAAAGAACAGATGCTGGGTGGCAATTAACAAGGAGCGTACCGAGAACGACGTTGGGATCTTCTTGAGCCTCTTCCGCAGAAACACAATTAACATGGCCACGAGCAGTGGTGGCCGGCTTGGCGTAGAACACTTTCCCTGTCGGCTTGCCGTGGCCAACAATTTTTGCTGTCTGGTTGGGGTTGGTTTGGGGACACTCGCGCATATAGTGGCCTGATTCCCCACACTTGAAACAAGTCACGGAACTGGTACGTGGGGGAGCATTGTTGGTTGGACCACCATAGGGCTTGGCTGGTGCATATGGCTGAGCTGGGCAAGGCGCCTGGAAGGATGGCCTCGGTGTGAACCTGGGTGGCAGGGCAGTGTTAGGCACCCACACGCGGCGCTTCTGAGGACCAGCACCGAATGAGGAACCCAAGTCACGGCCATGCTTGCGTGTTGCTTCATAATCAGTCTGACCAGTCTCAGCACTGATGGCTTTGTTAACAAGCTTCTGAAAAGATGTGCACTCATGCAGACGGAGGTCGTGGCGAAAATCAGGACTAAGCCCCTTACGGAACCTTGCATGCTTCTTGGCATCAGTAGAAACTTCCTCCGTTGCATAGCGGGCAAGGTTACCAAACTCCCTGCTGTAAGCGTCAACAGAGAGTCGACCTTGAGTGAAACTACAGAACTCCTCACGTTTACGGTCCATGAGACCCTCCGAAATGTGATGTTCACGGAAAGCCTCGCTGAATTCAGCCCAAGTAGTGACGTGGCCCGCTGGGTGCATAGCTTCATAATTCTCCCACCATAGACTGGCGGGGCCTTCAAGATGATATGCAGCAAAGGTGACCTTGTCAACCTCAGCTACTAGCGCAGATCGCAGTTTGTGAGAAATACTGCGAAGACAGTCATTAGCGTCGAGAGGCTCGACGGAGTGGTGGAACGTAGGTGGATGTAACTTGATGAAATCACTGAGTGACACCAAGTTAGTCCTCTGATGGTGTGCTGTGTTCTGTTCAATACGCTCCAACAAACGGTTGGTCTCCCGCTTGTTTCTCTCAGCCTCTAGCATAACTTCCGCCAGAGAGGGAGGGTGAGGTAGATTTGTATCCCCAACTCTGCTACCTTCGGCCTGCTCTGGGGGAGCAGGGTTGTTGCGGGTGTTGACCATCCTAGGAAAAACAAGACAATGGTTTAGTCCAACATGACAAGATTCCGACATAGAATGTAGAATGTAATGGACAACTCAGAATGCAAGATGATCATCCGTATGACATGGTAGATACAGAAACTACTTCTTTTATTCCATCGTCATACACACCATACGAGGTTTAGTACAAGACCAACAAGTACTACTACGGTGAGAGGAGGATTACATATCATCGGAGGCATCCCAAGCTCCTATACATTACTTTTCCTACACCCCCGGAATTACTACACGCTAAGTCATATTCCACAAGTCACGCAGGACAGTGGAAATACAACTATTACAATACCTAGTTGATCTACTACTATCTCAGTCATCTCCGTAGTAGTTCTCATAGAAGTCTCCTCCATAGCCTGGAAGTTCAACATGAGCATCCGGAAACAAACGGTCCTGAGGAGCCTGTGGACCAAAAGGGCTAGAGTGAGGTCTTGGACCAACAAACGATGGCCTGCGAGGACCACGAGGTGGGGTGATGCCTCCCACATCACGCCAATCCATCATGTCCGGCAGAGCAGACCTAACATGATACAGATCTCTCATATCCATGCATCCAGCTTGCACAGCCGGTGCAAACCGAGTCAAGGTGGCCCAATGATCGGCGCGGGTGTTGAAAAGCTCCATTCTCAAGGCCAGATTCTCTTGGTCCTTATCCTCGAGCAACTCAGCAGTGGTGCAAGTTAGTGAGTCCTCCTGACTGGGGTCAGCATAGATAGCCCGGAGATAACCGTGCGCTCCAGGAAGTGAAGCTGGCATATACCGAAAGTCGGTGTTGCGAAGCAGGCCAGTCCTGACTCGCATGATGGTCATCATAGAATAAGCCGCATCTTGCACAGCCATCTCAATAGTAACACCGAGCCCATAGGAACAGTGAAGAGCCTCGGTAGAACCAGGATAAGAGGGAAATATCCGGACGGTGCAAAGATACTGGCTTTGGTTAAAATCTCGAAACTGCTCTTCGACCGTGTATTCGGGATACCAACGGTAACCCGTCTCGATCATCACTCGGACTAACATGGCCGTATGACCGGTCACACCAATGCATCGGGTCAGGCGAACCACTTGATTTTGGTCGCGGGTGGCCATCTGAAAGCACAACCATAATGCAAAGGCATTAGAATTTCTAGCAAAATTTTGACAGCATAACGGCTGTAAATGCTCAAGAAGGGTTTGAGACATTTATCGAAAAAATTGCATAGACACTCAATAATATCATATCAAGGTTCTGGATCCAACTTATCAGCATAACAAGGTAGTAGAACTGAACTAGGCTTGTAGTCATCAAACCTATAAGGTACTACTGATTAGTAACACGTGAACCTGATAGAGAGAGAAGATCCTAATCCTTAATCCCCGGTAGAAGAATGGACTGACTCAGATCAGAATGCCATGAGGTAAAGAAGTAAAAAGAGCCTTACGTACCATCCCACAATCAATTCCCCTACATATAACTAAAGCATTTCTAGACTCAACATCGACCAGTTTGGCTTGGAGAACCTACAGGCAGTACGGCTCTGATACCAACGCTGTCAGGACCCCGACTCAATGTCACATCGATCTAGCCTGTAACACCTCATAACACTTTGCGGCCTCACACATGGTATTCCCACGGGTGTCGCCTTACCTTTGCCCGGGACCGTTTGCGCCTTTTGGCTCACGTATATGATGATGTCGCTAGCATCCATATGATAAGGAGCCCGGGCTGACATGACTAGTCGTAAACCCAAAGTGGCACAGACTTACAGGGACAAGCATCCATGACCCAGCATCGAATGTGTCGGTCATCAGTAAGTGGGTCCGGGCTGTAGCACTGGGCTAGCAGGACTCCGGTAAACCGGGCTGTAGCGGGCTAACAGGGCTCTGGTACTCAATGCGTGACATTTCCCCGAAGGGACAGACACAGGAACGAAGAAGGACACATGCCGGCCAGCCTAAGTGTTCCGGAGTAGTAGCAAGCTACCATGGCTCAATGGAAACACTAGGAGACATTTCCCGGTAAGAGAGGCTACTAAAGATAAACAACTAGATAGTCAGATCCCACACATACCAAGCATTTCAATCATACACACAATATGCTCGATATGTGCAAATACAACAAGGCATCACAACATGACTCTACGACACAAGTACTGTATTTAAAGGCTCAGAGAGCCATACATAACATACATACAAGTATGGGTCACACGACCCACATTCAAGTCATACAGTCATACAAACCAGCAGCGGAAGTAACTTGTCTGAGTACAGACAACTAGTAAAATAAAAGAGGCTTGGAAAGCCTAGCTATACTACGTGGACCTTCACAAGCTCAGGATTACCACCTGGGTCTTAGTCTACTCGTCGATGTCAATGTCTACGAAGAACCCATCAGAAGGGGTTGCAGCGCCTTCTGTAAAATGTAAATTATAGCAACATGAGTACAAAGGTACCCAGCAAGACTTACGTCAGATCCTACATACATGCACATTATCAAGAAGGGTTGGTGGAGTTGTTGCAGCAAGCCAGCTTTGACTCTTGGCTAAACTATCCTACGAGACTCCAACTTGAAATGGTTTTGCGCACACGAGTCCACTACTCACCACTTCAATACACCACCGAGGATCCACCTCCGTCATCCTTCGGAAGAGCCACCCTCGGCACTCACGCTTATCTTGAGATTTTTAGTAGTATCCATTCACTTGTCTATGAACTGTATAAGCAACCAAGTAGTCCTTTATTGCGGACGCGGCTATTCGAATAGATCATGTTAACCCTGCAGGGGTGTACTTCTTCATACATGTTTCCACCACTTAGCGTCTGCACACGACATGTGCTCGGCAGACTTCAAGCGAAAGCCGACGTGGGTGTAGACCACGACCTACCTAAACACCTAAGTCTCTAGTCTAGGTTTATCGCCTATCCAGGTTCCATCCACAGGGAGTCCGGCCGAGGTATCCCATACGGCCCCGAACGATGTGTACAGGGTTCCCGAGATACCTAACGGGTATTCGGTACACCGTGCCACGTACCTACCGCATCACAGCCCACCCCGTGGGTCAGCGCTGTCCACGGCCTCCAGTAAGCTACAAACACCAGAAACTACTTGCAACTCCTGGACAAAGGACTAGGGTGAATAAGAAGTCGAGCGGGGTCATATTTCAGGGCCCAATGCATGGTAGTAGCTAAATCTTAAATCACGCATACAGATCTCAGTTCTTAAGGTCGGCTTCAATGAAACAACCCACCATGTACTCCTACATGGCCTCTCATCGATACCTTTACCAAATCGTGTTCACCACATCACTCTCATTACCGACATGATCATTTCACTCTAGCCCATCACCCAGATGAACCAGACCTGACACGACTCTAAGCATAGCAGGCATAGCAAGGTAGGAACAACACATACATATGGCTCAATCAATTCCTACACATGCTAGTGGGTTTCATCTAATTACTGTGGCAATGACAGGTCATGCAGAGGAAATGGGTTCAACTACCGTAGCACACAGCAGTTTAAAACACGTTGTCTTAATGCAGTAAAAGAGAGCAAGAGCGAGAACATGGGATTGTATCGATATGATCAAATGGTTGGTTGCTTGCCTGATGGATCGATGCACGGATACGGTTCTTCGCTAGGGTAATCACGGTACTCCTCGGAGGCAGACCCTGCCGCAAAGAACACCGATACACAACCATCACCAAACAATGTGCGACAATATGATGCATGCATGAAACATGGCAATATGAGTGTGTTGGGCTAATGCAACTAAAACCAGATGGGTTTGAATCAATTTGAACCAAAGATTCAAATTTCAAACTCATAAATGGCCCTTTAAAGTGTTTTATCTTGTTCTTCACTAAACCTCAAGTTAGCTTGTTTGAACATGCATGAAACTAGTACAGATGGATAGATTGGATTTTTCTGATCATTTTTCATATATAATTTGTTTGATTTGGAGCTACGGTTGAATTTATATGAATTTTTGAAGTTTGCAACAATTTCTGGAATTTATAAATCATTTTAGATTTATTATAATTTCAGAAAAGGTTTACTGCGTCAGCATGAGGTCATGCTGACCTCAGCAAGTCAACAGACCCGGTCCAGGTCAAACTGACCAGTGGGTCCAGGGTGTCAGTGGGTAATTAACTAATTTAATTTAGTTTAAACTAATCTGGATAATTAACAAAAGGGGGCCCCACCTGTCATTGACTCAACAGAGTCAACCAGGGCCCACCCGTGGTCAAAGTCAAAACGGCTGCACCAGCGTTTAGCCGCCGGCGAGCCTGACGCGGCGGCGGAAGTGGTTTTGGCCGTTCCGGCCACCAAATGGGTCGCGGAGGGCATCAGAGTGGAGCTGAGGACGAGCTGCGGCTCTTGGTGGAGTCAGTTGGGGTCGGGGTGGCCGGAGTTGGCGCCGACGACGACCTAGGCGGTCACCGGAGTTCGGGTGAAGGCGAACTCGGGGCTAGGGTGTGCGGTGAGGTGCGGGAAGTGCACGGTTGGACTCAACGCAACATGGTGAGTGCGTTGGACACCGTGAGTTGGCGGGAGGATGGCCGGGAGCACGTCGGTGACGAGATCCGCGGCGGTGCGTGCGGGTGATCTTCGTGCGGTGGCTACACGGCTCGGGGGCGAGAGAGGAAGGGTAGGAGGGGTAGCTAGGCTCACAGAGCACCCGTAGAGGCCACCGGCGGGGTCGGGGACGAGCTGATGCGGCGACGGCGTTGAAAGGGATCTCCGGCGACGGCGAACTCGGGCGAGGTCGGTGCGGTGGACTCGGGCCTCACGAGCACGCGGGGCTCGGTTAGCTTGACGAAGTGGACGGCGGCGGAGCTCCTGCACACCATGAGACGGAGCACGGGCGGCGGGGAGCGCGGCTACGACGATGGAGCGGCGGCGGTGGCGTCGGCCATGGCTGGGGAGCGCGAGGGGGAGGAGCTGGAGAGGAGAGGAGGTGTCTGGGGGGTTCGGGAGAGCGAGGGGGAGCGATCCACGTCGTTAGCCGGGCGAGTGGAGCGGCGAGGCGGCGAGCAGGTGTGTGGCACCCATGCGGTGCTCGCCGTCGAGCACCTGCCTGCCTGCCTGGCCAGCAAGCAGCTCGCTGGCGCGGTGCTGGGCTGGGCCGGCAGGTGGGCCGGGTTGCGGCGCCAGGTAAGTTTTTCCTTTCTGTTTTTTTTTCTTTTTCTATTTTTCTGCAACTTTGTTGAATTGTTAAAAATACCTAAGCAACTCCTAAAATCACCAAACTGCTCCTGGTCCAAAGTTGGAATATTTCCCACATGAAACATTTCAGTTTAGGAATATTTGAGCATTTGAAATATTTTATATAATTTTAAATGCCCAAATTCAAATACTTATCATTTAATTCAAAGACCCTAAGATGACCTAGAAAATTGTGCAACACTTTTGGCAGAGGTTCTGAACCAAGACAAAAATGATGGACATTTTAGAAGGGCATTTCAGGTTCTTTGAAAAAGTTTTTAGTAAACCCTAGTTGGTTTCAGAGGGGGCTGGGGGTTCTGACATCCCCATTTCAGGTTTCTGATGAAAGGATAGACATGATGCAACACTCTAATGCATGAACTAGCTAGGGTGTGACAGTAAATACGCCTCCTCTGACTCTAGTGAGGATGAATCTGATGAGAATCTCAAACCCAGCTACTCTAAGCTTGCTAAAATTGCTGTGAAACAACAAAAGGCCTTTGAAAAGGTTCAAAACATGCTAGACAAAAGTGATGATATGTTGGGTGAAGAAATGGATCGCACTAAAACCTTGACTAAAAATCTTCAGAGACTTTAGTCCAGGTTTGACAATCTTCAAGGTCATCATAACACTCTCTTATCAGATCACGAGAAGCTTTCTTATGAATTTCTTCAAAGAAAGCAAGATCTTGAAAAGTTAAGAGTGGATTATGAAGATCTTCAGAAGGAGCGCGATTCATTACTTGCTCAACAAATCAGCGCTATCCAGGAAGAATTTGTTCCTCCATGTCTGAAGTGCATTGAACGTGAAACTGCTAATTCTTCACCTGAATGTTCAAATGCTTCTAGTGCTACAAATTCTTCATACGTCTCTGCTGTCACTAATTCCTCATCTGAGGAGAATGCAAGTATCACTGATGATGCATGGCTGAAGGAATTGTACATGACAGACATGTACAAAAGCCTCAAAGGGCATCAGACTCTTTGTGATGTGCTCAAAAAGCAGATCCTCAACAAAAACCCTAGGAAAGAGGGTATTGCCTTTGAGAGGAAACTCAATGCTGATGGAACATATTGGAAGCCTGAGCAGTACCCCAAAACCTCATGGGTTGCTGCAAAGGGACCTCCAGTTGATCCATCCAACTTATCTGGCTTTACATGTGAATCTCCTCATTCTTCTGATGAGTCATTTGACTCTAACTATAAACCGTTCAAAAATCAGAATGGTGAAGTATTTGCTAGATATGTTAGGACTAACTGCAGGAACAGTTCTCCTATGAAGAAAATCTGCGTTCCCAAAAGTTGCCTTGAAAGTCTTCAGGTGAATGTCCTCATGACACCACCTGTGAAGAAAAGGAACTCCAGATCAAATTCCTCATATGAACCAAATTCTTCATATGGATCCAAGTCCTCAGGTGGACCAAATTCCTCACGTGGATCAAATTCCTCAAAAGGATCAAAGTCCTCATATGATCATCATCGTGCTAACCCTTCTGTTTCGCAGGGTAGATCTAAGGGCTATGAATATGTGCATTATTCTTCAAATCATTATGTTCATAAGTCCTCGAAGAATTTCTCTGCTTATTCATATGCTTACCCTAACCCCTCTTATGTGAAACAAAGTGGACTGGCGTCCATTCCACCTTTATCATATGGTGCTCGCAGAGTGATGAATTCTTTGCCACCCCTCCAGATGTGGGTGGTGAAGAAAAAGAACTAATCTCTTATGCAGGGTCGGGTCTCCAGTCGTGCTCAAAACGACTGAAGAATTTGCTAGAGACCTGAACAATGCCTGATAGGATGCAGGCTAATCATGATGAAATGAACCTTCATTTCTCACGTCCTCATACTGATTATCTATTCTAATTGCTTGATGAAATTGACATAATGATACTGATGTCATATTCTTCACTGATGAAGTATATGAGTTTGTAAGCTGCACTAATTCATCTGCAGGATGATCAACCCAAAGCAAATGAGTGGGTCCTCGATAGTGGATGTACAAATCACATGACTGGTGACAAGAATCTATTGATGGATGCTCCCTGATCACCGTCACATCTGAAGCATATCATCTTCGCTGACAAAGGCAAAAGTCAGGTATTGGGTCTAGGTAAGGTTGCGATCTCTAAGGGCATACACATGGACAAAGTCATGCTTGTTGAGTCCTTAGGATACAACCTCATGTCTGTCTCAATGCTTTGTGATCTTGATATGGTTGTTCTCTTTGGCAAGTATCGTTGTGTTGTGATCTTGGAAGCTGACAATTCCAAAGTCTTCGAAGGCTTTAGGAGAGGAGACTTGTACATTGTTGATTTCTCTACAGGACTACAGCCTACCGTGTGCTTACTTGCAAAAGCTTCAGAAGGCTGGCTATGGCATCGACGACTTGGTCATGCTGGCTTGAGGAATCTGCACACGCTCGCGAAGAAGAAGCATGTCATTGGCATTGAGAATGTCAAATTCCTCAAGGATCACTTATGCGGAGCTTGTGAAGCTGGGAAGATGACAAAGGCCAAGCATCCAACGAAGACTATCATGACTACCACTCGACCATTTGAATTGCTTCACATGGATCTCTTTGGTCCTAATCATTATTCTACTGTGACAAATGATGCATCTCTATATGGCTTTGTTATTGTTGATTATTATTCTCATTACACATGGGTACACATTGTCACTTACAAACATGAAGTGAAGGAAGTCTTCAAACGATTTTCCTCGAGGGCTTCAACCAACTTTGGTGTGAAGATCAAGCACATCAGGAGTGACAATGGAACTGAGTTCAAGAATTCCGGTCTTGATGACTATCTTGATGAACTTGGTATTACTCATGAGTTATCTGCTCCTTATACTCCTCAATAGAATGGCGTCGTGGAGCGCAAGAACAGAACTCTTGTTGAGATGGCTCGGACTATGCTTGATGAATACAAGACGCCTCGTCATTTCTGGAGTGAGGAAATTGATACTGCTTGCCACATCATCAACAGAGTATATCTTCATAAATTCTTCAAGAAGACTGCCTATGAACTCCTCACTGACAAGAAACCCAATGTAAGTTACTTCAAAGTCTTCGGTGCTAAATGTTGGATTAGATATCCTCATCACAATTCTAAGTTTGCACCGAAAGCACATGAGGGTTTCATGCTTGGTTACAGAAAGGACTCGCACACCTACAAAGTCTTCAACAACGTTCTTCACAAGGTTGTTGAAACTGTGGATGTGCGGTTCCATGAAACTAATGGCTCACCAAGAGAGCACCTACCTTCTGTGATAGATGAACCGGCACCTAAGGATTCTATCAAGTTCAAAGCCACTGAGGATGTCATTCCTACTGAAGAATCTGCTAAAGAATTCATTCCAGAACGTGATGAACATCGAGCTGGCGCACCTGAAGAAAATGGTGCTGAGGAAAATGCTCCTGAAGAAAATGCGGATCAAATTCCTCGAAGACAACCCGCTCATCCTCGTATTGCAAATGAAGTGCAAATCGAGAAGATCATCGATGACATTGAAGCACCAAGTCCTCTCACACGCTCAAAAGCTTCACATTTATCTAACTTTTGTGGGCACTTTGCGTTTATCCCTATCACAGAGCCCACTAAGGTAGATGAAGCATTTCTGGAGCCTGAGTGGATTCAAGCTATGCAAGAAGAATTACATCGTTTGAGATCAACAACGTTTGGGAACTGGTCAAACGTCCAGATCCTCACAAGCACAACATTATTGGCACAAAGTGGATCTACCGCAACAAGCAATATGAAAATGGCCTAGTGGTGAGGAATAAGGCACGGCTTGTAGCTCAAGGCTACACACAGGTTGAAGGAATTGACTTCAATGAAACTTTTGCACCTGTTGCTAGACTTGAGGATATTCGCATATTACTTGCCTATGCTAACCATCATGATATTATCTTACAACAAATGGATGTGAAAAGTGCATTCCTCAATGGTAAGCTTGAGGAAGAAGTATATGTTGCTCAACCCCCAGGTTTTGAAGATCCAAAGAATCCCGACAAAGTCTTCAAGCTCAACAAGGCCCTGTATGGCCTCAAGCAAGCCCCTCGGATGTGGTATGATACTTTTAAGGAATTCATCATGAATAAAGGCTTCAAACCCGGTTCACTCGACCCAACTCTTTTCACTAAGTCTTATGATGGTGAATTGTTTGTGTGCCAAATATATGTTGATGATATCATTTTGGGCTGTACTAACCAATGATATAGTGATGAATTTGCCTATATGATGAGTGAAGAATATCAAATGTCTATGATGGGAGAGTTGAAATTCTTTTTAGGTCTTCAAATTCATCAACATCACACTGGAATATTCATATCTCAGGAGAAATACCTCAAGGATGTATTGAGGAAATTCGGCATGCAAGATTGCAAAGGGGTCAAAATTCCAATGCCCACAAATGGCCATCTATGCATTGATGAAAATGGTAAAGACTTCGATCAAAAGGTATACCGCTCCATGATTGGCTCTTTATTGTACCTATGTGCATCTAGGCCGGATATTATGCTTAGTGTTTGCATGTGTGCCCGATTTCAAGCTACACTGAAGGAATCACACCATAAGGCTGTGAAGCATATTCTTCGATACTTAGCTCACACACCAACACTTGGATTATGGTATCCCAAGGGCTCCAATTTTGATCTCATTGGATATTCAGACTCAGACTATGCTGGCGATCGCGTGGATCGCAAGTCAACATCTGGTACATGTCATTTCCTCGGGCGATCTTTGGTCTGTTGGTCCTCGAAGAAACAGAACTGCGTATCTCTCTCCACTGCAGAAGCTAAGTACATTGCTGCTGGATCGTGCCGTGCTCAACTACTATGGATGAAGCAAACACTCAAGGACTATGGCGTCAATGTGAAGAATGTGCCTCTCTACTGTGACAATGAGAGTGCCATCAAGATTGCTCATAACCCAGTTCAGCACTCGAAGACCAATCACATCCAAATTCGTCATCATTTTCTTCGTGATCATGTGTTGAAGGGCGACATCTCCATCGACCATGTCAGTACTGAAGATCAATTGGCCGATATCTTCACAAAGCCCTTGGATGAGAAGAGATTTAGCAAGTTGCGGTGTGAGCTAAATATCCTAGAATCTTCGAATGTTCTCTGAAATGGACACACCTCCTAACACTTATGCTGACTTGATGACTTAGATGCGCAACACACGAAGTAATGTTTTTCTTCAATCAATAAAGACTAACCCTCTAAGTGTGAAGAAATTAATGAAGAAATTGATTCTCAGAGCCCTACGACAATTGTACGCGGTGTCTGAAATCAGCTTTCTTATACGGTGGGTTACGCCACCAACCAAAGTTGAAAATCTTCAATTTGAGTTTTTCTTCGGTTTTGAAATTCCTCAGTTTTTCAAATTCTTCAACTTTGCATTGTCTTCACTCTTTCCGGTGTTGTTCTTCATTCAAACACACACACACACACACACATATATATATATATATATATATATATATGAGTTTTATGTCCTCCACTGCATTCACTTATTGTTATTTCTTCAAGTTGATTCCTGTTGCTAAGTGAATGTGATCGGACCCTTCCCCCTCTATGCTAAACTCAACCCAGTCTATTCACAAATTCCTCATATGCGTTCTTTTTGAAACTCGTTCAAATTCTTCACTGTGTCCTTGACAGCTGAAGAAATTGCGAACGGAACTTTTAACTTATCTTATCTGAATTTTCAGCTTTGCCGCTCAAACCGTTCCTCTTCTCACGACAATACTTATCTATTCACCCACGATCCTATACGATCGCCACCTCTCAGTACGTGGGTGACACATGTCAAGCGAATGAGAAGAGGCCAGGGGCATGTTCGTCCGATTTCTTCGGTTGAACAGTTTTTCACTCCCTCTATAAATACCCCTGTCTCTTCCTCACTTCACTTTCACCTTGCTCGCGCTCTCTCTCCCGCTCGAGCTTCCCAAAACCCTAGCGCCACCGCTACTTCATCATCACCGGTGAGGAAGAGCTTCACTGCCTCGACCTCGTCACCGTCGTACTTGCGCCGGTTGCGGATTTCTTCACTCCACCGCCGCCGTAGCCGTCTTCCTCTGCCGAGTTAGGGCGTGGAAGATCTGAACTGACGAACTTCACATCTGTTCTTCCCAATTCATCGTGTTCTTCACTTCAGGTAATTAAAAGTTACTTTTAACTGCTCGCTTTGATTCTCAAGTTTTCCTGAAAATCTTCAAAGGTGTTTATTCTTCAAATCTTCACACACATGAACACCTCACACATCATCTGCTCTTGATTCGTTTCTCTAAGCAATGATTTTCTTCAAGATTCCTCAATTGTGTGGATTCTCAATCTATACAACTCTGGAACCTAAGACAAAGTACGCTTAGTGAAATTCCTCAAGACTCATCTGGTCAAATTCCTCAAATCCTATTCTTTTTGAAAAACATTCTGAGAACGCATATGACCTCTCCAAATTCCTTGCAATTATACTCTGTTCACAGGTACAAATGTCCGCTGCTGAATCACTAGGTTCTCATCAACTTAACTCATTTGCAGCGTTCCTCGAAGAAAAGTTGCATACCTCTTCAGAAACTTCAGTTGTTCATATTCCTCAGCTGAAGAAAATGGGTGGCAAAAGGCCACATAAGGGAGGAAAGAGGCATTAGGTCAATACTGTGTTTGAAATCCCTAAGGACATATATAAGGACTACTGCACACCTGATGAAGCCAAATTCGGCAAAGAGGACAAGAATCAGCGCAAGGTGCGCATACAAAGGATAGAGAGGAGATGGGCACGAGAATGGAGGGAGTACAGATATGTTACTCCCAAGTACATGAAGAAATTCGCACTCAACCCTCCATGCCCAAGACCTCCATTGGCACCAGGCCACTTGGCAGATCCCACCATCCTCAAGCGTGGTGAGGATTATCCTGATGAATGGGCTAAGCGCCAAGCCAAACTGGCTAAGCAAGCAAAGGAAGTAGTGAAGAAATTCAACGCAGACTCTGCTGCTGCTGCTGCCGCCTCTGCTGAGGCCTCTGCTAGTCAACCAAAGAAGGCAATGCACAAGAAGCCTGCACATAAATCCAGTGCTTCACCTTCAATGCCCTCAGACCAAGTTCCTCTGCTATACCATCAAGGCCAGATTCCTCAAGGCCCTCACGACAAATTCCTCAGACTGCTCCTTCAAATTCCTCAGCTCCTCCGTCACAGTCTTCAGCTGCTCCGACAAAATCGTCGGCACCTGTGCATCTCGCCACGTGCCAAAGGACTCAAGGCTTCTCTATTGCCTCAGGAGCATCTGCAAGCTCCTCAGCTGCTCGAACTTCCTCAGCTGGTCCCTCACTGCTGAAGAAAAAGGCCACTACTGGACGAGGCACTCGACCAAGTCCTCACAAGAAGCAAGTCGCTTTCCAAGTGCCCTCTGATGATGATGAGGAGGAGGATGAAGAACTTGCCGAAATCATCAGAAACAGGCAAGCCAGGGCTGCTAGAGCCAAAGGCAGCAATGTGCCGCTGATGCTGGATCCAAAGTTGATCCTCGACTATATTGACCTGTGGCACAAGGATCCTAACACGCCTTTGCCGGAGATGAACCTCACTCCTGGTCAAAGTCATGTTCTTACTGCCTTTATTGAAGAAGAAAAATGGAATTTTGAACAAGGCAGAAGTTTGAAGAAAGCACAGTACAAGAAACAGCGCTACCTCAAGGACAATGTCCTCACTCTCACTCCTGATCAGCTCCTTGCCTTACAAGTTGAAATCAAACAGCCGAGTGATGAATTTGATCGCTACCATGCTGATTGGAAGGGCGCCAAGGTGCATTTCATCAATCTTATGAAGAAGTTCACTTCAAGTGCTGCTCCACCTGTGCACGTTGAAGTCACTCAGGCTGAGGCATCTGCTCAGCCTACCGAAGCAAATGCTAGCACCGCTGATGACAATCAGGCTGCTGAAGAAAATGAGAGTGCCAGGGCTGATGGCTCCATTCCAGCCGCTAAAGATATTGCCAGGGCATCGACTAGTGATGTGCCTGAGGAAAGTGAACAAGTCAGGCCAACTGCATCAGTTGTGCCTGAAGAAAATGAACAAAAGTCCTCTGCACCTCCTGCTCCTACACCAACTCCAATCCTTCCATCTGCATCAGATGCGAAGAAGACCAAGGCTACAGAATGTGCAGCTGTGAAGAAAAGGAAGGCATCAACTTCTTCAAATTCTTCAGCTCCGAAGAAGATGAAGACTCTGATCAGTTCAATTAACAATCCAATTTATGTCGTTCTAGTCTCATCAATGCCATCAAAGGATCTTGTTCCATTTGGTGAAGATTATGTGATTCCTGATGAATCTGATGAAGAATCTCCTTCTGCTGCTACGTCAGAGGAGTTGGACGAAGAAATTGAAGTGGATAAGATCCCTTCAACCCCAGTCATTTCCTCAGCTTTGCCTCAGTTTACTGCTGAAGAGGCAGGTGTTGAAGAAATCGAAGAGGAGGATGTGGACATTGGCTGTACCACTCCTGTGCTCAATGATGAATTTTGGGACAGTCAACATCCCAACTCTCCAATGCTCACTCCTCTCCAAGCAATTCCTCAGTCCCCTGCCGCCACTGAAGTGCAAATGGGATCTGAAGAATCTCATGCAACCCCAAGTGTTCATGAAGAAATTCCAGCCACTAGTGCTGAAGAAATTGTCAATGAAGAATTGACGACTCAGGCTGAAGCTGCAGAAGAGCCTGAAATTCCTCAGCCTGAGGAACCTGAGATTGCGATTCCTGAAGTAGTGCTGCAATTGACTGACACTCCTCAGCCCAAGCCAAAGGATCCTTTCTCCAAGAAGCAAAAATATAAGGCTGATGGTTTCTTTGGCGAGCACGTATTCTTCATGGAATTCAACCCCTATGACAATGCTCGTCTTAGAAGGAAGCATTTCTGGACTGCCACCCAGGCCAACTTCTATTCCTCAGTGCTCCTCAACAAGGAAAAAGTCTTCGATCATGAGCATATTCCTCATGTGGACATGGAATCCATGCCTTGCTTCTCTCAAGTCCTCAACATGATTCATGACGCTGGCTTGCTCAATTTGTGCTCTGACATAGTTGATTGGAATGAAGAACTTATTCTTCAGTTCTACGCAACTTTGCATATCATAGGCGATGCTGGTGACGTTAACTCGTGGGTGTTGGACTGGATGACTGAAAACACTCATTACAAGGCACCAGCCTCTGAATTGCTTCGTGCCTTACCAATCAGTCCTCCACCCGATGGTGCTCGTTGTTTGTATGATGAGCCTGAACTCATTGATCACTATATGCAAGTGATCATGAAGCCGCTGAAGCCAGGACAAGCTCCAAGGACCAAATTCCTCGTGAAGGAATTGCTCTATGTGCCAAGAACAATCTACCGCATTCTGACGAAGACCATGAGTCCCATCAAAGGCCATGACTCATCCGATGAAGAAATTATTGGAATGATGAAGAACATGCTTTTCAACATCATGCATGGCATTCCCATAAATTATTATGGTTTCTTCATGAGGACTCTGGCGAATGTTGCACTTTCTCCATTTGAGCCGAAGCCTTACGCGTCGTGGATCATGAGATTCCTCAAAACAAGGTCTTCACTCAACTACAAGGCTGATTTTCAGAATCACCTCAGCTACTTGCCCCCTATTGAAGTCCTCAAGCGGACAATTTCCTCATCTGATGAGAAGGGCAAGTCACCAGCCGTTATCGATGAAGGCATTCGTCCATTGGATGGTCAGTTCCGCAAAGCTGCATCTTACTCCACCAATGATGACTCTGCCACTCATGATACTGCTATCAATGCTACCAAGACAAGTCCTCAAGCTACTGCTCCTCGTGTGTTGACTGATCGTGAACTACTGATAAGTCTTCACCAGAAGGTGGATCGCAACCACAAGTGGGTTAAGCGTCAGTTTGGTTCTATTCTTCACAACATGACTTCCACACATAATGTAGTGAAGAAAAACCACTACTACCTCCATGAAGTGTTTGATCGCACCTGGGCTATTCTGTCCCATCTATATGGTGAAGAAGATCTGAAGCAAATGGGCTTCAAGGAAGACTTTGACTGGTCTGCTCCTCCATCGAAGAGATTCAAGAGGGTCAAGGTTCCTTCCGTGGTGGCCAGCTCATATTCTTCATCACGCGCCACAGACGAGCATGAAGACTTGGACGACACTTCAGCAGGCCCTACATCGACTCAAGACCCTGACAACGCTGGTGCTCCTCCATCTTCATGATATTCTTCAGGGGCGTTAGTCCTCAGTTTCAACCCTTTTGGTCATTCGATGACAAAGGGGGAGAAATTTGAGTTAGTCTTCAAGCGAGTCTATCTTATATGGGCGTTTTTTTGCTAAGTTACAACTCTCGTTCTTCTGATGACTTTGCTGGATCGAGTTGTAATCTTAAACTCTATGGTGATCTGATACTTTTGCTGTGTTCTTCTGCATGCTTATTCCTCATTAATGTTAATGCACGCATGCTGAATTACATAAGTCACCATATTTCATCATGCATTTCAAATTCTTCATATTATATATCAAATGCGTGTATGAATTACAAGATATAGGGGGAGATCTCCATGATTATACTCTTCAAGTGTGCATTGCTTCAAAAGAAAATTCCTCACTATGCACATCTTCAGGGGGAGTTCTTCTATATGTTGCAATCAAATTCCTCAATATCAGTATTTACTCTTCACATGTTTATCCCCGTTGAAAACTTAACCTATATTGTCATCAATCACCAAAAAGGGGGAGATTGTAAGTGCATCTAGTGCCCCTTAGTGATTTTGGTGTATTGAAGACTTATAGGTTAATGGATTGATGCGTTTGTGAGTGTACACAGGTCTATAAGTCTATGAGGAGTTTGATATTTACAGAGAAAGTCGACCCCTAAAAATGAAGTTCTTCAACTGAAGACTTTGGATCTCTGAAGACTTTCTGAAGACTTTGAAAGTGAAGAAATTGGTGCGACCTTGAAGACTAGGCAATCATTCGAGGAACATGAAGCGTGAAGAATTTTGTTTTCGTAGTTTCATTTTCTCTTTCTTGAGTCATAGGAAACACCGTACTGTTAAATGGGTCGAAGAAATACTAAGGAAAAATTTCCATGTGATGCTCAACTCAAAATCCTACACCTACCAATCCCTTCGAGTGAAGCCATTGGAAATCTCATACAGTTCAGTCATATTATTCAGTGACAGAGACAAAGTTCTTCTGGTCTCTGTGGAATTTGTTCTGATTGAGGAGTTAGGAATTCACCAGTGTGAATTGCCTACACAGTGAGGAACATGATAGCCCTTAGGATTTTAATAGTCAAAATTCCGACCATTGTTGTGTTATGCGCCAGCGGTTCCAAAATATCTACCCACCTAACGGTCATAGCAGACAAGGAAATTTATGTCTTATCATGTTGGGTTGCTCCCTAGGCTATAAATAGCCGCCCCCTTCAACCACTAGCTGGTTGGCTGCTCCGAGAGAAACTGACACTTGTCAATTGTGAGCATCCCATCCTCTGAGGACTTTGAGCGAAAATCATCAAGTGAGGAAAACCCAAAACCCAACACCTACAAACCCAAAGTGATTGAGCATCACTGAAGAGATTGATCCTGCGTGGATCCGACGCTTGTTTCCTTTGAAGACCTGTGCTTCTTCCAGACGGTTAGGCGTCAAGGTCTAGAGCATCCAAGAGGAATTGTGGATCGCCGAGTGACTGAGTTTGTGAAGGTTTGGAAGTCACCTGAAGACTTACCACGAGTGATTGGGTGAGGTCTGTGTGACCTTAGCTCAAGGAGAACACAGCGAGGACTGTGTGTCCGGGACTGGGTGTCCTAGAGTTTAAATACTCAGCCGCTCCAACCAGATGTACAACTGAGACAGCAGTTGGAACTGGTATACCAAATCATTGTCTTCACCGAGCTTACTGGTTCTAGTTCCTCAACTCTTTCATTTCCTCATGTCTGTTGTTGTGTGCCTGTTCATATCTGTTTGAAGACTTTGACTGAAGACTTTCTCAATTTCCTCAATTCAATTTCTTCAGTCTGTCCGTCTTCATCCTGTGTTATCCTGTGTTTACGCTTTCTGTACTCTGTATTGTCTTCATTTCATCATGATGACTATGTTTGTGTTCTGCTATGTTTACTTCTGAGTACTTATTCCGCTACAAGTAGTTCTTCATTTAGGAATTTCCTCACCAACAAATTCCTTAGTGAAGAATTCATAAAAATCGCCTATTCACCCCCCTCTAGTCGATATAACGCACTTTCAAGACTCTCAAAATGATATAAGTGAAGCATGAGAGACTAACAATTTCTACAAAGTTAAGCCACCACCGTGCTCTAAAAGATATAAGTGAAGTGCTAGAGCAAAAACTATCTAGCTCAAAAGATATAAGTGAAGCACATAGAGTATTCTAATAAATTCCAATCAAGTGGGTTTCTCCCAAAAGGTGTGTACAGCAACTATGATTGTGGTAAACTAAAAAGCAAAGACTAATATCATACAATACGCTCCAAGCAAAACACATATCATGTGGCGAATAAAAATATAGCTCCAAGTAAAGTTACCGATAAACGAAGACGAAAGAGGGGATGCCTTCCGGGGCATCCCCAAGCTTAGACTTTTGGCTATTCTTGAATATCTTGGGGTTCCATGGGCATCTCCAAGCTTAGGTTCTTGCCACTCCTTATTCCATAGTCCATCAAATCTTTATCCAAAACTTGAAAACTTCACAACACAAAATTCAACAGGAAATCTCATAAGCTCCGTTAGTGAAAGAAAGCAAAACCACCACATAAGGTACTGTAATGAACTCATTTATGTATTTATATTGGTGTTAAACCTACTGTATTCCAAGTTCTCTATGGTTCATACCCTTACATACTAGCCATAGATGCATCAAAATAAGCAAACAACACACAAAAAACAGAATCTGTCAAAAACAGAACAGTCTGTAGCAATCTGTAACTCTCGAATACTTATGGAACTCTAAAAATCCTAACAAAATAGGAAGTCCTGGGACATTTGTCTAGTGATCTACATCAATAAGAATCAACGCAAAATCACGTTTCTGTGAATTACCTAAATTATTTTCGTGCGTGCAAAGTTTCTGTTTTTCAGCAGAATCAAATTAACTATCACCATAGGTTATCCTATAGGTTCTACTTGGCACAAACACTAATTAAAACATAAAAACACATCTAAAAATAAGGTAGATGAAAAATTTATTACTAAACAGAAGAAAAAAGCAAAAAAATAAAAAATAAAGTTGGGTTGCCTCCCAACAAGCGCTATCGTTTAACGCCCCTAGCTAGGCATTGATAAATTTAATGATGCTCACATGAAAGACAAGAATTGAAGCGCAAAGAGAGCATCATAAAACACGTGATAAACACATCTATGTCTAACATACTTCCTATGCATAGGCATATTATAAGCAAACAAATTTGCAAAGCAATCAAAAACTAGCATATGCAAGGAAGAAGAAAGAGACGATAGCAATCTCAACATGATGAGAGGTAATTTAGTAAGATAAAAATTTCTACGTCCATATTTTCCTCTATCATAATAATTACATGTAGGATCATAGGCATATTCAACAAAATAGGTATCACATAACATATTCTCAACACGATCCTCATGCATGTGAAGTTGACACTCTTCCAAAATAGTGGGATTATCATTAAGTAAAGTCATGACCTCTCCAAACCCACTTTTATCAAAAATACCATAAGATTGAACATTCTCCAAGTATGTGGGATCTAAAGTTGACACTCTTCCAAACCCACTTTCAATATTGTTGCAAACGTTATTATCAATCTCATATTCATCATGGGGCTTAAATAAATTTTCAAGATCATAAGAAGAATCACCCCAATCATGATCATTGCAACAAGTAGTAGACATAGCAAAACTAGCATCCCCAAGCTTAGGGTTTTGCATATTATTAGCACAATTTACATCAGTAGAATTTGTAGTAAGATCATTGCAATCATGCTTTTTATTCAAGGAGCTATCGTGAATCTCTTCATAAATTTCTTCATCACAATTTTCAGATTCACGAATTTCAAGCAAAACCTTATAAAGATAATCTAGTGCACTCAACTCACTAGCAATTGGTTCATCATAATTGGATCTCTTAAAAAGATTAGCAAGGGGATGAGGATCCATAAACTTTTAGCAAGCAAAGATGCAAGAAAAAAGAAGGCACATGGTAACACAAGATCGAACAGAAGAGGGGTGAAGAAAAGGCAAAGGTGAAGTGGTGGAGAGGAAAAGGAGAGGCAAATGGCAAATAATGTAATGCGAGGGAGATGAGTTTGTGATGGGTACTTGGTATGTCTTGACTTGAGCGAAGACCTCCCCGGCAACGGCGCTAGAAATCCTTCTTTCTATGTCTTGAGCTTGCGTTGGTTTTCCTTGAAGAGGAAAGGGTGATGCAGCAATAGTAGCGTAAGTATTTCCCTCAGTTTTTGAGAACCAAGGTATCAATCCAGTGGGAGGCTCCTCAAAAGTCCCATGCACCTACACAAACAAACAAGAACTCGCAACCAACGCAATAAAGGGGTTGTGAATCCCTTCACGGCCACTTGCGAAAGTGAGATCTGATAGAGATAATATGATAAGATAAATATATTTTTGGTATTTTATAATATAGATAGGAAAAGTAAAGATGCAAATAAAAGTAGATTGAAAGCTTATATGATAAAAGATAGACCCGGGGGGCATAGGTTTCACTAGTGGCTTCTCTCAAGATAGCATAAGTATTACGGTGGGTGAACAAATTACTATCAAGCAATTGATAGAAAATCAAATAATTATGAGATTATCTAGGCATGATCATGTATATAGGCATCATGTCCGTGACAAGTAGACCGGCTCCTGCCTGCATCTAGTACTATTACTCCACACATCGACCACTATCCAGCATGCATCTAGAGTATTAAGTTCATAAAGAACAGAGTAACACATTAAGAAAGATGACATGATGTAGAGGGATAAACTCATGCAATATGATATAAACCCCATCTTTTTATCCTCGATGGCAACAATACAATACGTGCCTTGCTGCCCCTGCTGTCACTGGGAAAGGACACCGCAAGATTGAACCCAAAGCTAAGCACTTCTCCCATGCAAGAAAGATCAATCTAGTAGGCCAAACCAAACTGATAATTCAAAGAGACTTGCAAAGATAACTTAATCACACATAAAAGAATTTAGAGGAGATTCAAATATTTCTCATAGATAAACTTGATCATAAACCCACAATTCATCGGATCTCGACAAACACACCGCAAAAAGAGTTACATCGAATAGATCTCCAAGAAGATCAAGGAGAACATGGTATTGAGATTCAAAGAGAGAGAAGAAGCCATCTAGCTAATAATTATGGACCCGAAGGTCTGTGGTAAACTACTCACAACTCATCGGAGAGGCCTTGGAGATGATGTATAAGCCCTCCGTGATCGATTCCCCCTCCGGCGGAGCACCGGCGAAGGCTCCAAGATTGGATCTCGCGGATACAAAAGGTTACGGCGGTGGAATTAGGTTTTCGTGGTCGCTTCTGATGTTTTCGGGGTACATGGGTATATATAGGAGGAAGAAGTAGGTCGGTGGACTCCCGAGGGCCCCACAAGATAGGGGGCGCACCTAGTAGGGGGGGGGGCACCCTCCACCCTCGTGGCCGCCTCGATTGTTTCTTGACTTCAACTCCAAGTCCTATGGATCACGTTCGTTCCAAAAATCACGCTCCCGAAGGTTTCATTCTGTTTGGACTCCGTTTGATATTCCTTTTCTTCGAAACACTGAAATAGGCAAAAAAACAGCAATACGGGCTGGGCCTCCGGTTAGTAGGTTAGTCCGAAAAATGATATAAATGTGTAAAGTAAAGCCCATAAACATCCAAAACGGGTAATATAATAGCATGGAACAATAAAAAATTATAGATACGTTGGAGACGTATCATTGGCGAAGCTGCTCGAGGTCCTGTCTCCGGAGTCTCCTATGCATTAGTTAGTCATGAAATACAAGGGACATCCAAACTTACTGATTTTCCCGTGATCGCTCCGTGAGAAGACGAAGGCACTAAGGACCTGGTGAGGTAACGTGCGCGGGACTGATCCGCGAGCCAGAGCTTAGTCTCTTAGATTTATCAGCACTGCAGGGACGGACCCAAGCACAAGTGCCATGCTGGTAGCCCCCTCTCACGGGACATTCAAGGGGTGGTTAGCGCCACGAGGAGGCCGCAAAAGTGACTCCAGAGGCAATAACTCGCCAAGCACAAAATTAGCAGACATAGTAACTCAAGCAGGCATAATTGTCACACGAATCGAAATGATGCAACTGTGGGGTCGGGCCCTGGCACCTTAGGATAATGCAACCCGAGGGGCACCCTCAGTCTGAACAAACCAAAAAGTCACCTGATACGTCTCCAATGTATCTATAATTTTTTATTATTCCATGCTATTATATTATCTATTTTGGATGTCTTATATGCATTATGCTATTTTATATTATTTTTGGGACTAAATTATTAACTCAGAGCCCAGTTCTAGTTTTTGTTTTTCCTTGTTTTTGAGTTTTATAGAAAAGGAATATCAACCGGAGTCCAAAAGGAATAAAACTTTCACAAAGATTTTTCTTGGAGCAGAAGACACCGACAGAACTTGGAGATGAAGTCAGAAGAGTCCCGAGGGCACCACAAGCCCTCAAGGTGTGCCCTAGGGGGGCACTGGCTTGTGGGCCCCTCGGGACTCCACCGACCTCCCTCTCAGCTCTATAAATTCACAAATATTCCAATATCAAGAGAAGCGTCCACCAAAATACTTTTCCGCCGCCATAACCTTCTGTTCCCATGAGATCCCATCTTGGGGCCTTTTCCGGCATCCTGCCAGAGGGGGATTCGATTACGGAGGGCATCTACATCAAGTCTATTGCCCTTCTGATGAAGCGTGAGTAGTTTACCACAGACCTACGGGTCCATAGTTAGTAGCTAGATGGTGTCTTCTCTCTCTTTGATCTTCAATACAATGTTCTCCTTGATGTTCTTGGAGATCTATCCGATGTAATCTTATTTTGCGGTGTGTTGTCGAGATCTGATGAATTGTGTATTTATGATCAGCTTATCTATGAATATTATTTGGATCTTCTCGGAATTCTTATATGCATGATTTGATATCTTTGTACTTCTCTTCGAATTATCCATTTGGTTTGGCCAACTAGATTGGATTTTCTTGCAATGGGAGAGGTGCTTAGTTTTGGGTTCAATCTTGCGGTGTCCTCACCCAGTGACAGAGTAGGGGTAGCGAGGCACGTATTTTTATTGTTTCCATCAAGGGTAAAAATATGTGTTTCATCATATTACTTGAGTTTATCCCTCTACATCATGTCATCTTGCTTAAGGCATTACTCCGTTCTTATGAACTTAATACTCTAGATGCATGCTGGATAGCGTCGATGTGTGGAGTAATAGTAGTAGATGCAGGAAGGAGTCGATCTATTTGGCACAGGCATGATGCCTATATTCATAATCATTGCCTTGGATATCGTCATAACTTTGCACTTTTCTATCAATTACTCGATAGTAATTTGTTCACCTAGCGTATTATTTTCCTTCAAGAGAGAGGCCTCTAGTGAAACCTATGGCCCCCAGGTCTATTTTCCATCATATATTTTTAGATCTATAAACCAAAAAACCCAAAAATATCTTGCTGGAATTTATTTACTTTTGTTTTGTTTTACTTTTTAGTAATCTTTTATATCTATCTCTATCAGATCTCACCTTTGCAAGTGACCTGAAGGGATTGACAACCCCTTTATCGCGTTGGGTGCAAGTGTTTGATTGTTTGTGTAGGTGCATATATATGGAACTTGCTTGTATGTCCTACTGGATGGATATCTTGGTTCTTAACTGAGGGAAATACTTATATGTACTTTGCTGCATCACCCTTTCCTCTTCAAGGGAAAAACCAACGCAAGCTGAAAAATACCAGGAAGAATTTCTGGCGCCGTTGCCGGGGAGATCTACATCGAGCCTACCAAGTACCCATCATCAACTCTTATCTCTTGCATTACATTATTTGCCATTTGCCTCTCGTTTTTCTCTCCCCGACTTATAAATGTTTTTAAAAAATACAAAAAGATTTGCCTTTTTATTCGCCCTTCTTCTGTTCTTCTTTTCATTTGCTTTTTGGTTGTTCATGTGTTAGATTGCTTGTTTGCCATTTATGTCTCAACCCAAGAACTTTGATCCTTACTATAGGAAGTTGGAAGAAATTGAAAATAATGCCAGGAGCTTCATGTCCTTACAATTGGAGCATAATAGTTTCTTTAGGAACAAACTGAAGGAGAAAAAAAACTTTGATGGAATATATGAATAAAGAGCTCAATGATATGTCTAAAGAATTTTATGGTCTTAAATCTCAATTTGCTCATCTTGAAAATTTAATAGGCCAAATTTCCGATAATGAAACCACTTTGGTAAATAAGATGACTGCTATGCCGGAGTTTTGTGATAATAATGATGAAGATGTTAAAGTGATTGATGTGACTCCTATTGAATCTTTGTTTTCTAATATAAATCTTGAGAAAGATGGGACTAGATATGAGTCAACTTTAGTTAAAAGGCGTCCCAATGATTTGGAGTTTATAGATCTTGATGCAAAAATTTATGAAACTGGGATTGGAGAGGTCAAAACTTTAAGTAGCAATGAACCCACTATTTTGGATTTCAAGGATTTTAATTATGATAATTGTTCTTTGATAGATTGTATTTCCTTGTTGTAATCCATGTTGAATTCTCCTCATGCTTATAATCAAAATAAAGCTTTTACTAAACATATCGTTGATGCTACCATGAAATCTTTTGAAGAAAAACTTGAGTTGGAAGTTTCTATCCCTGGAAAGCTTTATGATTAGTGGAACCTACTATTAAGATTAAAATTAAAGATTATGAGTGCCATGCTTTGTGTGATTTGGGTGCTAGCATTTCCATGATTCCAAAAACTCTATGTGACGTGCTAGGTTTTAGTGAATTTGATGATTGTTCTTTAAATTTGCATCTTGCGGATTCCACTATTAAAAAACCTATGGGAAGGATCAATGATGTTCTTATCATTGCAAATAGGAATTATGTGCCCGTAGATTTTATTGTGCTTGATATAGATTGCAATCCTACATGTCCTATTATTCTTGGTAGACCTTTCCTTAGAATGATTGGTGCAATTATAGATATGAAAGAAGGAAACATAAATTTCAACTTCCATGAAGGAAGGGCATGGAACACTTTCCAAGAAAGAAAATTAAGTTCCCATATGAATCTGTTATGAGAGCTACTTATGGATTGCATACCAAACATGATAATACCTAGATCTATATTTTATGCCTAGCTAGGGGCGTTAGACAATAGCGCTTGTTGCGAGGCAACCCAAGTTTATTTTCATGTTTTTGGTTTTTGGTTATGTTTTTCAATAAATACACATTATTACTTCTTTAGTAATTATGTTTTAGTGTTTTAATTAGTGTTTGGGCCAAGTAAGACCTTTGGGATGGCTTACGGTGATAGTTGATTTGATCTTGCTGAAAAACAAAAACTTTTGCACCCAGTAAAATAATTTTCAAAAACCACAGAAGCATGATTTTGATCTGAATTGTTCACACAAGATTGATATACAGATTTCCTAGGCTGTCCTAATTTTTCAGAATTTTTTAGAGTTACAAAAGTACTCAAAGTTTCCAGATTGCTACAGACTGTTCTGTTTTTGAAAGATTCTGTTTTCTATGTGTTGTTTGCTTATTTTGACGAATCTATGGGTAGTATCTGGGGGTAAGAACCATGGAGAAGTTGGAATACCGTAGATATTACACCAATATAAATAAATAATGAGTTCACAATAGTACCAAAAAGTGGTGATTTTTTTCTTATACTAACGGATCTCATGAGTTTTCTGTTGAATTTTGTGTTAAGTTTTCAAGTTTTGGGTACAGATTCGATGGACTACGGAATAAGGAGTGGCAAGAGCCTAAGCTCGAGGATGCCCAAGGCACCCCAAGGTAATATTCGAGGACAACCAAGCATCTAAGCTTGGGGATGCTCCGGATGGCATCCCCTCTTTCGTCTTCGTCTACCGGTAAATTTACTCGAGGTTATATTTTTATTCACCACATGATATGTGTTTTGCTTGGAGCGTCTTGTATGACATGAGTCTCTGCTTTTTAGTTTTCCACAATCATCCTTTATGCACACACCTTTTGAGAGGGACATGCATGAATCGTGATATATTAGAATACTCTATGTGATTCACTTATATCTTTTGAGCTAGGCAATTTTGCTCTAGTGCTTCACTTATATCTTTTTAGAGCACAGCGGTGGCTTTATTTTATAGAAATTATTGAACTCTCATGCTTCACTTATATTATTTTGAGAGTCTCTCTAAATAGAATGGTAATTTTCTTTGGTTATGAATTTTGCCCTAATATGATGGGCATCCAAGAGGGATATAATAAAAACTTTCATATAAAGAGCGTTGAATACTATGAGATGTTTGATTCCTTATGATTGTTTTGAGATATAGAGATGGTGATATTAGAGTCATTCTAGTGAGTAGTTGTGGATTGGTATAAATACTATTGTTAAAGTTTGTGATTCCCGTAGCATGCACGTATGGTGAACCGGTATGTGATGAAGTCGGAGCATGATTTCTTTATTGATTGTCTTCCTTGTGAGTGGCGGTCGGGGACGAGCGATGGTCTTTTCCTACCAATCTATCCCCCTAGGAGCATGAGTGTAGTACATTGTTTTGATAACTAATAGATTTTTGCAATAAGTATGTGAGTTCTTTATGACTAATGTTGAGTCCACGGGTTATACACAGTCTCACCCTTCCACCATTGCTATCCTCTCTAGTACCGTACAACTTTCGTTGGTGCATTAAACCCACCATATACTCTTCCTCAAAACATCCACCATACCTACCTATTATGGCATTTCCATAGCCATTCCAAGATATATTGCCATGCAACTTCCACCATTCTGTCATATTTTTGTTCTAAGTTTCAATTTTTAATTCTTGAGTTGTAACTAAATAAAAGTGTGATGATCACCTTTATTAGAGCATTGTCCCATGTGAGGAAAGGGTGATGGAAGCTATGATTCCCTCACAAGTTGGGATGAGTCTCCGGACTTTATAAAAATAAAAGAGGCCAAAGAATCCCACAAAAAATAAAAGAGGCCTAGAAGCCCCCCAAAAAAAGAGAAAAGAGACAATGTTACTATCCTTTTTCCACACTTGTGCTTCAAAGTAGCACCATGATCTTCATGATAGAGAGTCTCCTATGATGTCACTTTCATATACTAGTGGTAATTTTTCATTATAGAACTTGGCTTGTATATTCCAATGATGGGCTTCCTCAAATTGCCCTAGGTCTTCGTGAGCAAGCGAGTTGGATGCGCACCCACTTAGTTTCTTTTTGAGCTTTCATAAACTTATAGCTCTAGTGCATCCGTTGCATCGCAATCCCTACTCACTGACATTGAAATCTATTGATGGGCATCTCCATAGCCCGTTGATACGCCTAGTTGATGTGAGACTATCTCCTTCTTTTTGTCTTCTCCACAACCACCATATTCTATTCGACCTATAGTGCTATATCCATGGATCATGCTCATGTATTGCGTGAAAGTTGGAAAAGTTTGAGAACATCAAAAGTATGAAAGAATTGCTTGGCTTGTCATCGGGGTTGTGCATGACTTAATATTTTGTGCGATGAAGATGGAGCATAGCCACACTATATGATTTTGTAGGGATATCTTTCTTTGGCCATGTTATTTTGAGAAGACACGATTGCTTTATTAATATGCTTGAAGAACCATTGTTTTTATGTCAATATTAAACTTTTGTTTTGAATCTTATGGATCTGAATATTCATGCCACAATAAAGAAAATTACATGGATAAATATGTTAGGTAGCATTCCACATCAAAAATTCTGTTTTATCATTTACCTACTCGAGGACAGGTAGGAATTAAGCTTGGGGATGCTTGATACGTCTCCAACGTATCAATAATTTTTTATTGTTCCATGCTATTATATTATCTGTTTTGGATGTTTTATATGCATTAATATGCTATTTTATATTATTTTTGGGACTAACTTATTAACCTAGAGCCCAGTGCCAGTTTCTGTTTTTCTTTGTTTTTGAGTTTTACAGAAAAGGAATATCAAACAGAGTCCAAACGGAATAAAACTTTCGTGATGATTTTTCTTGGACCAGAAGACACCCACGGAACTTGGAGATGAAGTCATAAGAGTCCCGAGGGCACCACAAGCCCTCTGGGCGTGCCCTTGGGGGGGGACCCTAGCTTCTGGGCCCCTCTGGAGTACACCGACCACCTTCTCAGCTATATAAATTCACAAATATTCCAATATCAACAGAAGCGCCCACCAAAATACTTTTCCGCCGCCGTAACCTTATGTTCCCGCGAGATCCCATCTTGGGGCCTTTTCCGGCATCCCGCCAGAGGGGGATTCGATCATGAAGGGCATCTACATCAACTCTATTGCCCTTCCGATGAAGCGTGAGTAGTTTACCACAGACCTACAGGTCCATAGCTAGTAGCTAGATGCCTTCTTCTCTCTCTTTGATCTTCAATACAATGTTCTCCTTGATGTTCTTGGAGATCTATTCGATGTAATCTTCTTTTGTAGTGTGTTTGTCAATATCCGATGAATTGTGGATTTATGATCAACTTATATATGAATATTGTTTGAATCTTCTGTGAATTCTTATAAGCATGATTTGATATCTTTGTATTTATCTTTGAATTATCAGTTTGGTTTGGTCAACTAGATTGGTTTTTCTTGCAATGGGAGAGGTGATTAGTTTTGGGTTCAATCTTGCGGTGTCTATTGGCTATATAACTGTAACACCCCGGAACTGATGCGTTAGGTGTTTTCCAGCTACTCGTTGTTGTTGCCATGTCATTTGTTTGTGTGTTGCATTTTGCCATGTCATCATCTGCACTTCATCTGCATGTTTTTCAAAAGTTGCATCCGTTCGTGTTCTGCCGGTTCTCTCCGTTGTCCGTTCTGAGCACAGTCACACGCACGCGCCCGCAGCACCTTCGAAATATTATTTTATATGTGGCATAAAAATGTTCTCGGAATGGGATGAAACTTGGTGTGCGGTGTTGTTATGTTGTAGGTAGACCGCCTGCCAAATTTCATCGCATTCGGAGTCCGTTTGACTGCCCAACTGTTATCTATAGCGGCAGTATAGCCGGTCTTCTCGTCGGACGTTTTCGGTCTCCGTTAACATTTCCGGGCTGCTATTCTCTTCTATTCTCTCAGCCCAACCCATCTTCCAGCCCATTAGGCCCTATCACTTACCCCCATCCGCTCCGGACCGTCCGATGGCAATCGAACGGCTCCGAAATGGAGCAAACCCCCCTAACCCTAGCCCCTTTTCTATATATAAACGCCTCCTCTGCCATTTTTGGCCTCCTATCTACCCCTAGCCTCCTACCACCTCTCAGCCGCCGCCACCTCTGCCTCGTTTTCCGCACTGGCGGATCCCCCGCCGCCACTTGTCGCACAGCCAGACGCCTCCACAGCAAACCCCCTCGCGCCACCTGTCCTCCTGTCTCCCTCCTCCCGCCGATGGCCCGTCGAAGCCCAGATCGGGCCCTGGAAGCCCATTCAGGCCTGCAGCCGCCCGCCGCCGCTCCCGAGCTCCCCTCGCGCGAGCTCCAGACTGGGAGGAGCCCGATCCAGGACCTCGTCGCCGCCCTCTTCGCCTCCTCGCCCGGCTCGTCGGAGCTGCCCGCCGGCGAACCGAGGCCAGGTCCACCCCGACCTCTCTCCTTCCTCCCTCCTGGTTCTCTCTCTTCTCTAATCTCTCTTCCTCTCTCATGTCTCTCCCTCTGCCCCGTAGGTTGCCATGGATGTGGAGCTGCGCCTCCCGGAGCTCCGCCCACCGTCGCCGTTGCCCGGATCCGGCGCTGGCCGACCGGATCCGCCCGTTCCCGCTAACCCGGCCTCCTCCTAGCCTCCCCGCCGGCCGGCGCAGCCGCCGCCCTGCGCCATGGCCGCACCTGCATGCACGCTCTCATGTGCGTGCGAGCACACGCACGGCCACCGCGTGTGGGATGAACTTGGGCAGTGCCCCCCCGCTGGCCCATCTCCCCGGCCCAGCACGCCAGCTTCCTACCTTCCTGGGCCAGGCCCATGGTGAGCCCGCAAAACCCTCGCCCCAGGCGCATCTTATCTATCACCCGCTCGTCCTGCTTTTTTTCTTTCAAAAATGACCAAGTCCCCAGAAACTCATATTATGTTGCATACTTTGACCTGCCATAACTTCTTGCATGTAGCTCCGTTTTGCATGCATAATATATCAAAATGTTCACTGTGAGATTCTATTCATTTTGTTCCATTGTGTCATGCTTGTTTGAGTTAATCTTGATGCCCTAATCATCGTTGCAAGAGTGCTATATGATGTTAACTGCTGTCTGTTAACAGAACTTGATGATTTGTCTTTTTCATTGCATTTTGTGTGTGCATCCTGTGAGATTGTTGTCTACATGAGTTTTGAGCTACATCATGCCATCTTTACAGTAGTGCAATCCATGTATTTTTGTATCCTTTGTAGTGAGTGCATCAAGCTTGTGAAGTAGGGTACTTGCTGTTACTGTTTTGCTAGGCTGAATCTGCTATATCATGATGCTATGTAAACCTGCTGCTACAAGTCATTCTATGCATAATCTGGAGATGTTCACTAAAGATGTTTTGTTATTCATGTCATGCCCCTGGTTGCATTTATATCTTGCAGTAGATTGTTCATATCATGCTCCAAATTTGCTAAATAATGTTGCTGTCAGCCTGTTAACATTAAGTTCAGTTTTGCCATGAGCTTTGCTAGTGATTCATGCACTCTATGAACTTGATCTTGCCATTCTTAGCTTCATAAATATGTCATATTACTATTTTTTACCTTTTAATTCCATGTATTACTCTGTGGTGAGTTGTACAAGCTCACCAACATGCCTACTTATTGTTGTTCCTGCCATGTCTGAATCTGTCATATCATTTGCCATGTTTGCATGGATGCTACCATGTTTTTTGTTGATCTTTGGAATTAGTTAAGTAAGGAGTTTTGTTATTTGTCTTTAGTGTTAGCAGGCCATGCCTTTTTTTGCCATGTTAAGTTCCTGTAACATGTTGTTTGATAGCTCTAAACATTGCAACCTGATGTTATTTCTGCTAAATCTGTAAACTGTTATTATTTGCAACCTTGCCATGTCCTTTTGAGCATGTATAGTGTTTTCTGGAGATAGCTCAGTGTTCATGTTTTGTAATGATTTACCTTTACTTCATGCCCATGCCTTTTGTTTTCACGTTGAGTTGTTGTAGCATGTTGTTTTGATGCTTGCTAGATGCCTATTTGCTGTTTTGGACAGCTTGTCCTTTAAACTTGTTTCATGTGTATGTGTTGAACCGTTGCTCCGTTTTGAGTGTGCTCTATACGAAACTTGCTTAGAATTGCATGTAGTTTCATATTATCATGTTGAATCCTTGTTTTGAGGTGTTTTCTTGATGTTTGGATGCATTTTGCATCAATGCCATGTTCAACTTGTTTTGCTCATATCTTCTAGGCCGTAGCTCCGAACTAATTGAACCTTAAATGTAACTTGGCTAGAATTTCGTGTAGATCATCTTGGTGCATCTTAACTTGCTGTTTAACAACTTGAACATAAGGTTTGTTCAGATCTGGACCAACTTATAAATTTGCATATGAGGACTTACCAGAATTGTTATACGTTGTTACCGGCCTCATTTAAACTTGCCTTAATGTGTTGCACTTGTTTGCATCATGTCTTGCCATGAGTAGCTTCATGTAGTCTTATCTTGCATCATACTCTGTTGAGCATCATGTCATGTATATGTGTGGTGTGTTTACCATGTTGTGTGCTTCTTCTCGATAGTTCCCGTTTCGTTGCGATCGTGAGGATTCATTCGTCTACGCTTGGTTCGTCTTCGTGGCTTCATCTTCTTCATGGACTCGTTCTTCTTCCTAGCTGGATTTCAGGCAAGATGACCGTCACCTTGGATCTCATTACTATCATTGCTATGCTAGTTGCTTCGTTCTATCGCTATGCTGCGCTTCCTATCACTTGTTCTTCAAGCCTCCCCAAATTGCCATGTCAGCCTCTAACCTTTTCACCCTTCCTAGCAAACCGTTGCTTGGCTGCTACCGCTTTGCTCCGCCCCTCTTATAGCGTTGTTAGTTGCAGGTGAAGTTTAAGATTGCTCCATGATGGACAGGATTATGTTGGGATATCACAATATCTCTTATTTAATTAATGCAGCCATATACTTGGTAAAGGGTGGAAGATTCAGCCTTATGCCTGATGTTTTGTTCCACTCTTGCCGCCCTAGTTTCCGTCATACCGGTGTTATGTTCCTTGATTTTGCATTCCTTACGCGGTTGGGTGATTTATGGGACCCCCTTGACTGTTCGCTTTGAATAACACTCCTCCAGCAAGGCCCAACCTTGGTTTTACCATTTGCCTCACCTAAGCCTTTTTACCTTGGGTTTCCGGAGCCCAAGGGTCATCTTTATTTACCCCCCGGGCCAATGCTCCTCTGGGTGCTGGTCAAACCGAGCGATGTCTGGCGCCCCTGGGCAACCAGGGTCTATGCCAACCCGACGTCTGGCTCATCCGGTATGCCCTGAGAACAAGATATGTGCAGCTCCTATCGGGATTTGTCGGCACATCGGGCGGCTTTGCTGGTCTTGTTTTACCATTGTTGAGATGTCTTGTAAACCGGGATTCCGCGACTGATCGGGTCTTCCTGGGAGAAGGAATATACTTCATTGACCATGAGAGCTTGTGATGGGCTAAGTTGGGACACCCCTGCAGGGTATAAACTTTGAGAGCCGTGCCCGTGGTTATGTGGAAGATGGGGATTTGTTAACGTCCGGTTGTAGATAACTTGACACTTGACTTAATTAAAATGCATCAACCGTGTGTGTAGCCGTGATGGTCTCTTTTTGGCAGAGTCCGGGAAGTGAACATGGTTTTGGGTTATGTTTGACGTAAGTAGGAGTTCAGGATCACTTCTTGATCATTGTTAGCTTTACGACCGTTCCGTTGCTTCTCTTCTCGCTCTTATTTGCGTATGTTAGCCACCATATCATGCTTAGTCGCTGCTGCAACCTCACCACTTTACCCCTTCCTTACCCATTTAGCTTTGCTAGTCTTGATACCCATGGTAATGGGATTGCTAAGTCCTCGTGGCTCACATTTTACTACAACAACAACTGCAGGTGCATGTTATGCGATGATCGTGACGCGGGAGCAATGCTTGCTTGTTTTGGAGTTCTTCTTCTGCTTCTTCTTCGATCAGGGGATAGGTTCCTGGTCGGCAGCCTGGGCTAGCAGGGTGGATGTCGTTTGAGTTTATGTTTGTGTCTCATCCATAGTCGGATGGTGCTCTTATATATGATGATGTTGTATTCTTGTGACATTGTATGCCTCTTGTATGTATCCCCAACTATTATGTAATGGTTTGATGTAATGATATCCACCTTGCAAGAGCGTCTCCAATATGCGCTTCTACCCTTGGTGGGACCTTCGAGTTCCTTTAGGATAGGGTCGCATATTGGGCATGACAATAACACCAAGGTGTGACCCGCCCAAGAGGCGTCGGGTTACACCATTGGCAGCTTAACATGAAGAAGGCCCAAGAACACAAAGTAGGAAGATGACAACTTAAGAGGTGGGCTGATACATCTCCAACGTATCTATAAATTTTGATTGTTCCATGCTGTTATATTGTCATTCTTGGATGTTTTACAATCATTTTATACCAACTTTATATCATTTTTGGGGACTAACCTATTGACATAGTGCCAAGTGACAGTTGCTGTTTTCTGCTTGTTTTTTACATCGTAGGAAATCAATATCAAACGGAGTCCAAACGCAGCGAAAAGTTTTGTGGATTTTTTGGGGACCAGAAGACACCCAGTGGGCCAAAGAAGTACCGAAGAGGGGCCCGAGGTGAGCACAAGACACCTGGGCGCGCCTAGAGGCCCAGGCGCGCCCAGGTGGGTTGTGCCCACCTTGATGACCTCCCGCACTGCCTCTTTTCTACCCCAATATTACAGAAACTCTAGGGGAGTCGAGGAAAATCAATTCCAGCCGCCGCAAGTTCCAGAACCTCCAGATGGGTTCATCATCCTCATTGGTGCCTCTCCGATGATGTGTGGGTAGTTCATTGTAGACATACGAGTCCGTAGTTTTTTTGATAGAAAGACTGTAAGGGAACCCCCTATAGTATAATTGGTGCAACAAACCCAAATTGCAAGTACCATGCCTTGAACCTGGGTGGGTGGGAAGGCATCAGCCCCTCCCCACCACTAGGCTATGCCTTAGTATGCACGTAGTTAGTAGCTAGATGGCTTCCTCTCTCTGTCTCTTGGTTCTCAATACAATGGTCTCTTGGAGATCTATTTGATGTAACTCTTTTAGCGGTGTGTTTGTTGGGATCCGATGAACTTTGAGTTTATGATCATATCTATGTTTTTATCCATGAAAGTTATTGAGTCTTCTTGATCTCTTATATGCATGATTACTTACAGCCTCGTATTTCTTCTTTGAATCTTTGGTTTAGTTAGGCCAACTGGATCGATTTTTCTTGCCATGGGAAGAGGTGCTTTATGATGGGTTTGATCTTACGGTGCTTGATCCCAGTGATAGAAGGGAACCGACAAGTATGTGTCGTTTCTATTAAGGATAACAAGATGGGGACTATTTCTACATAATAGATCTTGTCTACATCATGTCATCGTTTTTATTGCTCTAATCCATTTTCCCATGAACTTAATACACTAGATGCATGCCGGATAGCAGTCGATGTGTGGAGTAATAGTAGTAGATGCAGGCAGGAGTCAGTCTACTAATCTTGGACGTGATGCATATATAATGACAATTGCTTGGATATCGTCATGATTATTTGAAGTTCTATCAATTGCCCAACAGTAATTTGTTTACCCACCGTATGCTATTTTTCTCAAGAGAAGCCACTAGTGAAATCTCTGGCCCACGGGTCTCTTCTTATCATATTTGCCTTCAAGATCTATTTTTATTTGCTTTTATTTTCAGATCTATTAATCCAAAAATACAAAAATACCTTGCTGCAATTTTTAGTAATTTATTTTATCTCACATTCCCGCGAGATCTATTTATCCAATCTACTACAATTTTATCTATCTTTTCACCCGCGAGGGATTGACAACCCCTCTCTTACGTAGGGTTGCAAATATTTATTATTTGTGTGCAGGAGCTGTTTACGTGGTGTTGCGTGGTTCTCCTACTGGTTCGATAACGTTGGTCTCATCACTGAGGGAAACACCTACCATTGTCCTACTGGTTCGATAACGTTGGTCTCATCACTGAGGGAAACACCTACCATTGTTGTGCTTCATCATCCCTTCCTCTTTGGGGAAATACCGACGTAGTTCAAGCAAACATGAAAAGGAATTTCTCGCACCGTTGGCGGGGAGACATCATCAACATCTACCAGGTTCCTAATCAGAAATCTCATCTCCTTGCAATTTACATTATTTGCCTCTTGTTTTCCTCTCCCCCACTTCACAAAAATTTACCGTTTTATTCACGCTCTTTTTCGTTCGCCTTTATTCTTGCCAGATCTGTTTTTGAGTGCAATCTTATTGCGTAGTCACCATGGAACACCAAGTTGTGTGATTTCTCCAATACCAACAACAATGATTTTATTAGCACTCTGATTGCTCCTCCCTCCACTAGTGCGGAGTCTTGTGATATTAATGCCGCTTTACTGAATCTTGTTATGAAAGATCAATTTTCAGGCACTCCTAATGAGGATGCCGCATCCCATCTTAACACATTCGTGGAATTGTGTGATCTGCAAGAGAAAAAAGATGTGGACAATGATATTGTGAAGTTGAAATTATTGCCGTTTTCTTTGCGATATTGTGCAAAAATTTGGTTTTCTTCTTTGCCTCGCAATAGTATTGATTCTTAGGATAATTGCAAAGATGCCTTTATTACTAAATATTTTCTACCCACAAAAAATATTTCCCTTAGAACCCAGATCATGAATTTCAAGCAACTTGAATATGAGCATGATGCATAATCTTGGGAAAGGATGAAATTGATGCTAAGGAATTTCCCAACTCATGGGTTAAATCTTTGGATGATCATACAATTTTTTTATGTGGGATTGAATTTTATTTCTAGAAATCTTTTAGATTCCGCCATGGCTGGTACATTTATGGAAATTACTTTGGGTGAAGCTACTAAATTGCTAGACAATATTATGGCAAATTATTCACAATGGCATACCTAAAGAGCTCCTACTAGTAAAAAAGTTAATTCAGTTGAAGAAATTACTTCTTTGAGTGAAAAAGTTGATGCTCTTATGAAATTGGTTGCTAATAAAAGTGCTCCTATTGATTTTAATGATGTGCCTTTTTCTAATTTGATTGAGCAAAATAGTGATGCCATAGATCTAAATTTTATCTTGCGAAACAATTTTAATAACAGTGCTTTGTCGTGGAAAACCACGACCACCTTTGGGACCAAGGGGCCTTTGCTGGTTCGGCAGGGGAGATGTCATGTTGGACAAAGAGAATGGGAGCATGGGGAAGCACAACAGAAATCACACGTGCAATTTTACCCAGGTTCGAGATGCCGCGAGGAGTAAAACCCTACTCCTGCTTTGGTGGATTGATGGCGGAAGAATGGTGGTGGAGCAAAGTACACTTGCCTGTCAGGGGCGAAAGTGGCTACACGCGTATGAATGTGCGGGTGTTCGACTTTCTAGCCCCTTCTACAGTTGCCACGGGCCTCCTTTTATAGATCAAGGGGTCATCACAATGGCAAATAAGTCATTATAAACTGATAAGATAGCAAACAATGCTATCATACCTAACTCTGCAGGCTGACAAAGCGCATTAAATGTGCCGCTTAACGTCACATCATCGCTCGCCCGACAAGCCTTGCCGGGCTAGTTCACCATCTTCACGCCTGCTTGCTTGACACGTCGTAGGACGGGTGTCGTCTGTAGGTATTTTTGTAGAAAGAGGCTGCCATGTGGCAAATGACTGCCACTTAATCACTTTGGGGCTTGAAAACCGCACTGATTGACGACGTGGGTCGTGGCAGAGTGGTTGGTAAGGTGGTTCTTGCCTCCGTGAGTTCCTGCAGGCCCTACCGGGACGTCTTGGATGTTCTCTTCCGGGGGTGGCTCCACCCTCACCAAGCTCGTCTGCCCGGCAAGGGAGACTTTTCTCCTGGTGGTATCTTACTTCTATGGCTTGGCCTTGGTCCTCTTGATCTGCATGTTGGTCCTTTGAAGATCTTGGTTTCTTGTACTTTGGCATGGCCTGGTCCTGTTCGTGCACGAGTCAGGGGAAAATATATACCCTTGTCTATTTTCCCTGACATAAGCCCCGAGGTCTGAGCCACACGTGTCGGCATGACACATTAGGTTAGGCCCCGAGCAGTGCACAGACACATGGCAGGAGAGGGCTGCACATGCCGGTTCGGCATGGAGACTAGTCAATCCAACATCCACTTTGCGCAATTACTGTGCGCCATGGGGTCGTGGGACCGTTGCAGTTAAGGTAAAACGGTAACTTTCTGAAGCGTCGCGCCTCCGTTTCGCATTCCCCCCTTAAAAACAGGGAAAAGCGGAGTGGCACGGTTCACCTTTCGCTTGCCCTGCCCCTCCATCATCTTCCTCTGCATGCCAAACAACGGTTCCGCATCCGTCTCTCCCATCCTCCACCGCCCTCCTCACGAAACCCTTTCTCTTTCCGCAGTGCCGCCACTGAAATGGGGAAGAAATCAACAGAGAAAGGAAAGCAGATGGTCGCGGTGAAGGAAGTAGCCGCCGAGGGGAGCAGAGGGCAGCAGAACTGAACAAGAAGTGGAGGGAAGACGTCTTCTTCCTTCCGTTGAACCAGAGTGGCCCGGTTCTTCAAGCAAGGTATGGATATCTGTGGTGGAGGCCTGTTCCGAAAGGGCACGAAGTGCCCAAAGTTTTTGCGGAGGGGAAGGAAGATCCGCTGGACTCATATAAATTCTTCTGTGCTTACTTTATCTGCAGCCTCTGTCCCCCCTTCTCCGAATTCTTTGAGGCGATCATGACCATCTATGGATTCCACCTCCTTGCCCTCACACTGAATGCAATGGCGACCATGGCCATTTTTGCGCACTTGTGTGAGAATTTCATCGGAGTCACCCCCAATGTGGATCTGTTCTAGTATTATTTTCTTCCGAGGGTGGAGAACAAAGGCCACCGCTCCAGGAACATTAGCTGGATGCCGCGGGTGGTGAGGAAACTCTGGGATTATATGCCTGGGAGGCAGCACGAGAGGTGGGATGAGTGGAGAGGGGATTGGTGTTGGATTCAGGATAAGGAAGCCCCTGATTTCTGCGAAGCACGAATGGAATGTGTTGAGCACGACAAGAAATTGAGCGCTCATGGCCTCACTGATGATAGGTTACGTCCAGCAATCAACTGGATTACCCATTTGAAGGCTGCCGGGCTAACCATTGAGCATGTGGGGGCACATTTTCTTCTCTGTCGTATTTCGCCGCTGCAGGAGAGAGACATAACCGCCTAGTTGTATGGCGATGCTGGGGACATGATGAGGTTGCTCCCAATATTGACCAACAACTTGCCAGTTTATGGACATGCCTAGTTGTGCAACCAATTGTTCGTCCGCTTTGAGTTGTTCAAGCTCCCGACAACTGTGATCCCTCTGAATGTCAATTCAGCCTGGGACCAGATACTGAAATGGATGCCGGATTGCAACGCTCAAGGGGTGGTAAGTGATTCGCGACTGCCCACCTTTGATGAAGAGCTCCCGTGGTCGAGCACCTTGGTGGAGAAGGCCACCAGGGTTGAGGCTGGGATGCACAAACACACCTCCTCTGTGGAGGTGGCGTATATCTTAAGGAGGGTCAAGGAGGACAAGGCCGTACGCCTTGAGGAGGAGGCAAGGTCCACGAAGGCCGGGAAGGGCAAGGGGAAAGCTGAGGATGAGAGTTCTTCTCACAGTGGCAGTGAGGTGCAGGCCATGGAAGGGGTTGTCGGGAAGAGCTTACCAGGGACAACCATGCCGGGCTTGATGCCTTAGCCGTGGTGGCAATGAAGCTTCAGGAGGAGGTGGAGAGGTTGGCGAGGTGGCAGAGCTCGAGGAAGAGTGGCTTGCGGCTAGGTCTCCAGCCCCCGAGCCGGTTTTGGACAAGCGCTCCTGTAGGCGCGCTGCTAGCCGAGGGACGGCGGTCCCCAATCCAGCGCCGACTGCCAAGAGGGTAAAGAAGACCACAACCAAGGCCACCAAGGTAGAAGTGGCGTGCCGCCAATCCCCTCGCCTCGCCCGGATCTAGACTTTTCCCGCCGAGCAATCGGCAGATGTGGAAGTTGATTCCAGCCCCCATTCGGGCTCGAGTTCTTTGCAAAGCTCGCCTCCCCTGGAGCACCTGGCGCCACGCCGGGCGCCGAAGCTATTGGAGAGTTCTGGCCTCTGATACGTCTCCAACGTATCTATACTTTTTGATTGTTCCATGCTATTATATTATCCGTTTTGGATGTTTATGGGCTTTACTATACATTTATATTATTTTTCGGACTAACCTATTAACCGGAGGCCCAGCCCAAATTGTTGTTTTTTGCCTATTTCAGTGTTTCGCAGAAAAAGGAATATCAAACGGAATGAAACCTTCGGGAGAGTTATTTTTGGAACAAAAGCAATCCAGGAGACTTGGAGTAGACGTCAGAGAAGCAATGAGGCAGGGAGGCACGCCCTACCCCCCTAGGCATGCCCCCACCCTCGTGGGCCCCACGTGGCTCCCCTGACCGACTTCTTTCGCCTATATGTATCCATATACCCCGAAAACATCCAAGAGCATAATAGATCGGGAGATCCGCCGCCGCAAGCCTTTGTAGCCACCAAAATCCTCTCGAGAGCACGTTCCGGCACCCTGCCGAAGGGGGAATCCATCACTGGTGGCCATCTTCATCATCCCGGCGCTCTCCATGACGAGGAGGGATTAGTTCACCCTCGGGGCTGAGGGTATGTATCAGTAGCTATGTGTCTGATCTCTCTCTCTCTCTCTCTCTCTCTCTCTCTCTCGTGTTCTTGAGGTAATGCGATCTTGATGCATCGCGAGCTTTGCTATTATAGTTGGATCTTATGATGTTTCTCCCTCTCTACTCTCTTGTAATGGATTGAGTTTTCCCTTTGAAGTTATCTTATCGGATTGAGTCTTTAAGGATTTGAGAACATTTGATGTATGTCTTGCCGTGCTTATCCGTGGTGACAATGGGATATTCACGTGATCTACTTGATGTATGTTTTGGCGATCAACTTGCGGGTTCAGTGACCTTGTGAACTTATGCATAGGGGTTGGCACACATTTTCGTCTTGACTCTCCGGTAGAAACTTTGGGGCACTCTTTGAAGTTCTTTGTGTTGGTTTGAATAGATGAATCTGAGATTGTGTGATGCATATCGTATAATCATACCCACGGATACTTGAGGTGACATTGGAGTATCTAGATGACATTAGGGTTTTGGTTGATTTGTGTCTTAAGGTGTTATTCTAGTACGAACTCTATGATAGATCGAACGGAAAGAATAGCTTCGTGTTATTTTACTACGGACTCTTGAATAGATTGATCAGAAAGGATAACTTTGAGGTGGTTTCGTACCCTACCATAATCTCTTCGTTTGTTCTCAGCTATTAGTGACTTTGGAGTGACTCTTTGTTGCATGTTGAGGGATAGTTATATGATCCAATTATGTTATTATTGTTGAGAGAACTTGCACTAGTGAAAGTATGAACCTTAGGCCTTGTTTCCTAGCATTGCAATACTGTTTATGCTCACTTTTATCATTAGTTACCTTGCTGTTTTTATAATTTCAGATTACAAAAACCTATATCTATCATCCATATTGCACTTGTATCACCATCTCTTCGCCGAACTAGTGCACCTATACAATTTACCATTGTATTGGGTGTGTTGGGGACACAAGAGACTCTTTGTTATTTGGTTGCAGGGTTGTTTGATAAAGACCATCTTCATCCTACACCTCCCACGAATTGATAAACCTTAGGTCACCCACTTGAGGGAAATTTGCTACTGTCCTACAAACCTCTGCACTTGGAGGCCCAACAACATCTACAAGAAGAAGGTTGCGTAGTAGATATCACCCTCCACATCCGAAGAGTGGAAGGGAGCCCTCGCCTCCCGTGGAGTTTAACTTGAACTCCATGCTTATTGGAGAAGAGTAAGGAAGATTCTTCCTTTCGTAAATAACTCGGGCATACTTGATTACCCTTGCTGACTAACCTCTTATTCTGCTGTTGCCGCCAAGGAAGTCAAGGAGGACACGGAAAACCCTCATCCATTGTCTCTAGAAGAGGCTCCAGCGCGTTGGGCTGAAGACCACGAAGAGCCCGACCTTGGCGGAGAGCGACACGGGGTAGCCTGTGCCGAGCCCCTAGTCCAGCCCTCGGCCCGGAAGTGGGGGTTTGGTTCTTTCTCCAGGTGGTGGTGGTGAGATGACGCAAGGCGAGGCCCTCCTGGAGAGGCATGTCTCCTCTGCCGACTGAGCCGAAGAACCCCTGACAGAGCCCTCTGTGGATGAAACCACACAGAGAGCCGCCGCGGCTGCCGTGACAGGGGGTAAAGTACATGGCCCGACAATAAACACTGCTGGGGAAACTAAGGTCCCTACCTGGTAGACTTCTCTAGGTACTCCACTTATGCCCTTTTTTCCTTTCTTGTCTTGATTACTTCTCCTGACCTCCCCATCACTTTAAACTTCTATTTCTTCATTGTCCGCTGGTCTTCTCATTCGCAGACCCCCAAGCCGAAGAGCCAGAACCACTGGAGGTGTTGGCTGACATAGGAAGGGCTACCACGGACAAGGCCGTTGAGATTGCTGCCACAGAGGGACATGACCTTGCTGCTGGGGATGCCCAGGATTCCTTGCCCGGTGGTGGAGCATTCTTCAGAGGTCATCCCAGAAGAGGCGGTGGTGGTTGAGGTAAAAGTTCCCCTCCAAACCATGGATCAACTTTCCTGCTCTAGGATTGTTATAGAGACTCCACCACCCCCTCAAACACGCTGGCCATGGTGTTTTCGTTGCCTGGAACCGGAGCCCCTGGCCCACCCTTGACGATGAGCGCTAAGCTCGATGAAGAACTTCAAGGCCTTCTGGCACTGCTACACCAGGGAGGTAGAGAGGCCGACGACTCAGGCACCGCCGCAATGGACTTCTCCTTCTTGGAGTCCATGGTGACGGGCGTGAAGGAGATGCAGGCCTGACACAACCAGAACTGGCAGGCGCTCAAGGAGCGGTACGAGTCCACCAGCAAGGTGGACCAGAAGCTGAAGGACAAATGTCTAGAGGTGCGCAAGTGGCATGATAAGCAGTTCAAGGTGCTCATGAGGCAGCAAGAGACGCTTCTGATGACAAGGGATGACGGCATGGCCCCCGAGGCGCGCCTGGCGGACCGCAAGGCATCCCTGGACGCCAGAGAGCAAGAAATCTCCCTCCATGAGGAGAAACTCGAAGCCACTCTTCGCACCAAGGATGACAATATGGAGGCTCTTGTGCGTTATTGCACCAATGGACTGGAGGACAAGCATGGAGCTGCCCTGGATGCTATTGTCGCCGACTCTGCCACCCAACTGAAGAAGCTCACCGATGACCTGGCTACCGCATCTGCCGCCAAGACTGATCTCAACCAGTAGGTGGCTAAGTTAACGGAAGATCTTGCCAGGAATGCCAAGGAAGTGGAGGCTCTCAAAGAAGAAGCACGGAAGGCGGAGGCTCTCTTGGCTGACGCACATATGCAACTCTCCTCCAAGACCCAGAGTCTAAAGATCGCCAACGGCACCATCCCCGACAAGAAGGCCAGGATCGGCTCCTTCGAGAGTGCGGCAGAGTCCATCGAATCCCACCAACAGCTGATGTCCAAGGATCTGGATACTGCCAAGCATCTCTAGAAAGATGGGGAAGCTAAACCAAAGAATTAGTCAGAGCAAGTCAGCCTCTGGATCAAGAGTCTGATTGATGTCGAGCGTCTTGCTGCCCAAGCTGTGGCGATGCGTATGGATGGCACATCTTTCTCGGTCAGCAAGCACGAGGTCCCAAGCGCCAAGCTGGGGGTCTTCTTCAATGAGTTAATCAAGAAGCTAAAGGCGCACGAAGAGGGGAGGGCCGAGCGTTTCGCGACCGAGTCCTGGAAGCTTGCCCATGACGCCCTCTTCATGGTTTTGAGCAATAATGCCCGCCGCCACCCGGACCTCGATCTTGATGACGGATTCAAAAGCTGCCAGTGGGCGTCGATGTCACAGTTGCCAAGGAGAAGCTGCCTCTCAGGCCGCCAGGGTCCTCCATGTTGAAACTGCTTTGCCCGGCCGCCAGACCAAGTAACGGGCCGCTGTTGCTCCTCTGTTATCTTGTAATAAAACATGATGTATGCTTCATGTTTAGGAACTATATCTCTTGTGTTTGCGTGGAACTGATATTCTCTGTTGAATCTCAAATGCACGTTTATCCCTTTGAGCTTTATATGCTTGTGTTCGCATGATCAATCCCTACATATGCTCTGGATGCCTGCAGGTATCATACTGTCACGATTGTCGTAAGGGTCTGGCCCTTAGCACTCATCTTGGTGTGGATGCATCTCGACAGGTTTTTCCTAGGCAGCTCTTGACACAGCCTCTCGTCCTGCGAGCATGGCTCAGGACAGGACGATGGTGCGATCAAAGAATCTATGCAAGGTTCCATCACATGAAGGGTTTAACGGTACAAACGCTTACTAAAGTCAAAGGGGTAAACAACCACAAAAATCTGAATGCATCAACAAGAAACGGTGACGTAGACTTAGCTTTTTGTTTCTAGTCCCTTTCCTCTCCGCTAGGCCATGCGCGCTTGGCATGCTCGCGACGTCTAGAGGAGCGGAAGCCAAATGGGTAGCTCTCTCATTCCTGGCAGGGACCGATACACACCATGTGCGCCTGGCGGGTAGTGGGGTATGGTGACGGGCCCTTATGGCCCCTCTTCCTTTCCTCCTTCCCCTTCGTAACAACCAGGCGGCGATTGTTGCGTGGATCATGTCCACGCAGATGGCCTTGCCTAGCACATTGGCCGAGACATCAACCAACGGATTCATACCAGCGCTTCACTCAAGATTTCCCAAAACAGGGAAAATACCAGACCGAGTATCGCGCGGCAATCATCGACATTGATGACGCCAGGGCCAATGTGGCTCGAGCGCTGATGAAGGGAAGGGATGGAAAAGAGGGACCTCGTGCCCGCGTGCATTGCCCATTTCCATGAAGGGCGCCTGAACAGTGGGCATGCCGCATGGGTCGCCAAGGGGAGCACATCACCGCCAGCAGCAATCTTCGCCGTAGCTGTGGCTACGACGGGATGTGGTGACAAAATAATGTGGGCATGGGGACGACTCCTCTTGGTCTTTGTATCTTTGTAGGTGCCGTAGACGCAAAAAGCTTCAAGCGGGTTACCATGGACAGGGTTCGCTGCCCACGCTTTCAGGTTCGCGCAAGTGATCCCCCTACCTAGCACGCCAAAGATGTCATGGGAAACCACGACCACCTATGGGACCAAGGGTCCCTTGCTGGTTCGGCAGGGGGGATGTCATGTTGCACAAAGAGCAGAGGAGTGTGGGGAAGCATGAAAGAAATCACACGGGCAATTTTACCCAGGTTCGGGCCGCCGCGAGGTGTAAAACCCTACTCCTGCTTTGGTGGATTAATGGTGGTGGAGCGCAATACACTTGCCCGGAAGGGGCGATAGTGGCTACGCGCGTATGAGTGTGGGGGGTGTTCCACTTTCTAACCCCTTCTACGGTTGCCACGGGCCTCCTTTTATAGATCAAGGGGTCACCACCATGGCAAATCAGTCATTATGCATTGATAAGATAGCAAACATTGCTATGATACCTAACTCTACAGGATGACAGAGCACATTAAATGCGCCACTCAACGTCACATCATCGCTCGCCCGATAAGCCTTGCCGGGCTATTTCGCCAGCTTCACGCCTGCTTGCTTGACACGTTGCAGGACGGGTGTCGTCTATAGGTATTTCTATAGAAAGAGGCTGCCATGTGGCGAATGGCTGCCACTTAATCACTTTGCGGCTTGACACCGCACTGATTGACGATGTGGGTCATGGTGGAGTGGTTGGTGAGGTGGTTCTTGCCTCCATGAGTCCCGGTAGGCCCTGTCGGGATGTCTTGGATGTTCTCTTCCGGGGGTGGCTCCGCCCTTGCCAAGATCGTCTGCCCGACAAGGGAGGCTTTTCTCCTGGTGGTATCTTACTTCTCTGGCTTGGCCTTGGTTCTCTTGATCTGCATGTTGGTCCTTTGAATATCTTGGTTTCTTGTACTTTGGCATGGCCTGGTCCTGTCCGTGCACGAGTCAGGGGAAGATATATACCTGTCAGATATCGGGTTCCAGCAAAATCCTTAAGGTTCGAACTCTGGGGTGCGCACGAAGATCTTCTCCCTACCGATCCACGCCCCAAAGCCTCGCCGCGAATCTAAGCTACACGATGAACAACACAAGGGACACAAGGTTTATATTGGTTCGGGCCACCGTTGTGGTGTAATACCCTAATCCAGTGTGTGGTGTGGTGGACTACCTCTGGGGCTGATGATGAACAGTACAGAGGCAGAACAGCCTTGCGAGGGGTGTTCTTGAGCTGGTGCGGTGTTTTGTTAGGGAAGGATTCGATCGATCCCCTTTCTACTGTGGTGGCTATCCCTATTCATAGGGGCCCTGGTCCTCTCCCCAAATATTGAGCGGGAAGGGAGACAACAACGGCCATTTTGAAGGGGGACAACTAGTACAAGCTATCCTGACTAAAGTTGGTCTTCGACTGCCAAAGGCACTGGCGATGACGCTGTCTTGGGCTCCATGGTGATCTCCGTCCTGCCCTCTTGCCGGTCTTGGTCTCGTTGCACCGATAAGGAAACCTTTGCTTGATGCCTCGGTACTCCGCGCCTGCGCTTGCCCCCTTTGTACCAAAGAGGAAACGAGGACATTGCGCTGGCTGGCGCCCGCCAGGCGCCTGCCTGGTCTCGATCATCATGGCTTGCGTCACGAGCACCTCGTGAGGTACTCCTTGCCTTGATCTCTCCGCCTCCTCGCGAGCCTGCCTGGTGAGGCTGCCCCTGAGGAAGCCTTGCGTCGTCCGCCCCGCGAGGCTTGGCCTCTCGCGAGGGTCTTGAACTTGGGTTGATGAAGATGGGCCGTACTGGGCCACTGCTTGAGCCACGCCGCAGGCCGTAGGCAGGCAAGTCTGGGGACCCCTATTCCCAGAACGCCAACAATACCCCTGTTTGTTTCCACCGACATGCTTATAGAGGTAATTTTAACCCTAGGCCTTTTCCTAGTAATTCCTCTAATGATTATGGTAATTCCTATGGTAATCCCTCTTATAATAATAATAATAGGAACACCTCTGATCTTGAGAATGAGATTAATGAATTTATCAATACTCAAAAAGTTTTCAATGCTACAATAGAAGAAAAAGCTGAATAAGATTGATGATATGTCTAGAAGTATTGATAGAATTTCTCATGATGTAGAAAATCTCAAGATGAAATTTTTTGTGCCTAAAATAGAAGAATCAATTAAAGCTCTTTATGTTTATATGTATGAAAGTAAGAAAAGAACCGCTATGCTTAGAGCTAGAAGAGAATTTTTAGAAAAAGCATTTTCTAGTGATTGCTTTCATTAAAGTGATGAAGATCTTAAATGGATTGGTGTTTCTTCTGTTGATTCCTTGTTTAGTAAAATTAATATTGATGATAAAGGGTCTGGAGAAGAGTCAACTTTAGCTAGAAGGCGTCCCGATAATTCGGATGGTAAAAATCTTGTTGAGAAAATTGATAAAAGTGGGTTTGAAGAGGTCAAGACTTTTACTAGTGATGTGCCCACTCTTTTGGATTATGATAGTTGCTCTTTCATTGATTGTATTTCTTTGTTGCAATCCATGATAAATTCACCCCATGCTTATGAACAAAATAAAGCTTTTACTAAACATATTGTCGATGCTATGATGAAAGCTTTAGAAGAAAAGCTGGAATTAGAAGTTTCAATTCCTAGAAAATTACATGATGAATGGGAACCTACTATCAAAGTAAAGATTAAAATTATGAGTTTTTTTGCTTTATGTGACTTGGGCGCTAGTGTTTCTACAATTCCGAAATCGTTATGTGATGTGCTTGGTCTTACCGTATTGAAGAGTGTTCTCTAAATTTGCACTTGGTGGATTCTACTATTAAAAAACATATCGGAAGAATTAATGATGTTCTTATTCTTGCAAATAGGAATTATGTGCCCATAGATTATTCTTCTTCTTGATATTTATTGCAATCCGTCTTGTCTAGTTATTCTTGGTAGACCGTTTTTACGTACTATTGGTGCCGTGATATATATGAAAGAAGGCAATATTAAATTTCAATTTCCACTAAGGAAAGGTATGGAACACTTCCCCAGAACTAGAATTAAGCCACCATATGAATCAATCATGAAGGCATCATATGGATCTAAAAACAAAGATGCCAATACTTAGATCCTTCGCATTATGCCTAGCTAGGGGCGTAAAGCGATAGCGCTCGTTGGGAGGCAACTCAACTTGTATATTTTTGATTTTCGGTATTCTTGCTGTTTTCAATAAAATACTCAATTAAGCCTCTGCTTAGAAGTGTTTTTGTGGTTTAAATTAGTGTTTGTGCCAAGCAAAGCCTTTGGGATAATTTGGGTGATAGTTGATTTGATCTTGCTGAAAAACAGAAACTTTTGCGCTCAGAAAAAAAATTCCCATTTTTAAAAGAAGAGAGCTTTTGATTTAGTTCTTTTTGAAGAAGATTAATATACAAATTTCCCACGTGTTCCTAATTTTTCAGATTTTTTGGAGTCATAGAATTATATGAAGTTCCTTGATTACTATAGACTGTTCTGTTTTTGACAGATTCTGTTTTCGTTGTGTTATGTGCTTGTTTTGATGATTCTATGGTTTTCTTTGAAGAGTTTTTGCCATGCAAAAGTTCAAATACAGTAGATATAATAAAATAGCAAAATATGAATGGCTTTGCAACAATACTTAAAGTAGTGATTTGCTTTCTTATACTAACGGATCTCACGAAGGTTTTGATGAGTTTTGTGTGATTGAAGTTTTCAAGTTTTGGGTGAGATTGCGATGGATGAAGGAATAAGGATTAGCAAAGGGCTAAGCTTGGGGATGCCCGAGGCACCCCAAGATAATATTCAAGAAGTATCAAGCAACTAAGCTTGGGGATGCCCCCGAGTGGCATCCCCTCTTTCTTCTAACAACCATCGGTATTTTACTTGGAGCTATATTTTTATTCGTCACATATTATGAGTTTTTCTTGGAGCGTCTTTTATGATATGAGTCTTTGCTTGTTTTTCTTTGTGTTTTAAGTCATCTATCCTTGCTGGACACACCTAGTTGAGGGAGCCAAAATTATGTTATAACTTGTTAGAATTGCTCTCTACGCTTCACTTAAATCTTTATGAGCTACGGAATCACTCTAGTGCTTCACTTATATCTTTTTGAGCATGGCGTGCTTTACTATTTTTGAAGGAATACTCTCATGCTTCACTTAGATTTATTTGAGAGTTAGTAATTTTTTTAAGAAATTATCTCTTGCTTCACTTACATTATTTTGAGAGAAGAAAATCTTTATGCTCATGATCTTCACTTAAATTTGTTTGAGCTAACAAAAGCAACATATGAAATTAGTAGCAAAGTGATAGATATTCAAGAGGGATACAATAAAAACTTTCATGAAGATCATTGGACAAAATAAACTTGATTCTTTGTAATAGTTTTGAGATATGACGATAGTGATATGTGAGTCATGTTGATTAGTAATTATGCTTTAGTAAGAATATTGGTGTTAAGGTTTGTGATTCCCTATGCAAGCACAAAAGTCAATAGTTATGCAATGAAATTACATCCTACTTATGGTGCATTATTCGATGTTAGTTATGCTTAATGCTCGCTCATGAGATTTTTTGTTTCTTGGTTGGATGCTTCCAAATCTTTTGCTAGCCTTCATTTGTACTAAATATGATCACTACTTGTGCATCCAAAATCCTTTAAACCCGTTTTTCCATATGAGTCCACTATACCTACCTATATGCGGTATTCTTTTGCCGTTCTAAGCAAATTTGTATGTGCCATCCCTAATTTTCAAAATAAATTTCTCTTTTGTGTGCTCGTACCGCTAATGAAACGGTAGGATGTGGCTGATATATTTCCATGCTAGATATGTTATTCTCAAGATGAGTGTTTATTCACTTGTCATTGCACGAGAGTATGGAAAAGGTCTTAGGGATGCCCAGTCCTGAAATGAAAAATGAATTTACTTTATGTTGTCGAATAATAAATTCCTTGGAAAGTGTTGGTATGGAGGGCACCCGTGGATACGGTTGGCCATGGAAAGTGGAAGTATGGTGGAAAAAGGAATAAACTTTATTTTCTGTTTGGGAACCACCTAAGATATATCTAGCATGGAAAGTATTGGGAACTAATCGATCATTTTCGTTGACAGGAAAAGCATGCCACCCAAAATGTTTTATCTCTATCTTTTTTGCTTTGAGCTCTGGCACCTCTACAAATCCCTACTTCCCTCTGCGAAGGGCCTTTCTTTTACTTTATGCATTTTTTATTTTACTTGAGTCTCCATCTTCTCTTATAAAGCACCAACTAAGGGGCACTATGATCATACTTGAGCATTGGGTGTAGCTAATATGCGAGTGTGTTTCATGAATGGATCAATGATTGAGCATAATGGGCTAGGGATAACTTGCTTTAGTGTTGATATTTTGAAAGACATGGTTGCTTGTTGATATGCTTGAGTATTGAATTCTTCACGTCAAAACTATACTATTGCTTTGAACAATATAAAATTCCAAATGTCCATGCTACAAAGAAAAGAATATGTGATGAACCTATTAGGCAGCATTCCACATCAAAAATTCTGCTTTTATTATTTACCTACTCAAGGACGAGCATGAATTAAGCTTGGGAATGTTGATACGTCTCCAAGGTATCTCTAATTTTTGATTGTTCCATGCTATTGTATTATCATTCTTGGATGTTTTACAATCATTTTATAGCAACTTTATATCATTTTTTGGGACTAACCTGTTGACATAGTGCCAAGTGCCAGTTGCTGTTTTCTGCTTGTTTTTTACATCGCAGGAAATCAATATCAAACGGAGTCCAAACGCAGTGAAACTTTTTCTGGTTTTTTTGGACCAGAAGACATCCGTGGGCCAAAGAAGTACTGAAGAGGGGGCCCGAGGTGAGCACAAGACACCTGGGAGCGCTTGGAGGCCCAGGCGCACCCTGGTGGGTTGTTCCCACCTCGGTGACCTCCCGCACCGCCTCTTTGCTCTATAAATACCGCAATATTCCAGAAACCCTAGGGAGTTGACGAAAATCAATTCCAGCCGCCGCAAGTTCCAGAACCACCAGATCCAATCTAAACACCATCATAGAGGGGTTCATCATCCTCATTGGTGCCTCTTCGATGATGTGTGAGTAGTTCATTGTAGACATATGGGTCTGTAGTTAGTAGCTAGATGGCTTCCTCTCTCTCTCTCTCTCTCTCTCTCTCTTGGTTCTCAGTACAATGTCTCTTGGAGATCTATTTGATGTAACTCTTTTTGCAGTGTGTTTGTTAGGATCCGATGAACTTTGAGTTTGTGATCAGATCTATGTTTTTATCCATGAAAGTTTTTTGAGTCTTCTTGATCTCTTATATGCATGATTACTTATAGCCTTGTATTTCTTATTCGAATCTTTGGTTTAGTTAGGCCAACTAGATCGATTTTTCTTACCATGGGAAGAGGTGCTTTGTGATGGGTTCGATCTTACGGTGCTTGATCCCAGTGACAGAAGGGGAACCGACACGTATGTATCATTGCTATTAAGGATAACAAGATGGGGTCTATTTCTACATAAATAGATCTTGTCTTCATCATGTCATTGTTTTTATTGCATTACTCCGTTTTCCCATGAACTTAATACACTAGATGCATGCTGGATAGCGGTCGATGTGTGGAGTAATAGTAGTAGATGAAGGCAAGAGTCGGTCTACTAATCTTGGACGTGATTCCTATATAATGATCATTGCCTGGATATCATCATGATTATTTGAAGTTCTATCAATTGCCCAACAGTAATTTGTTTACCCATCGTATGCTATTTTTCTCGAGAGAAGCCACTAGTGAAATCTACGGCCCCCAGGTCTCTTCTTATCATATTTCCCTTCGAGATCTATTTTTCTTTGCTTTTATTTTCAGATCTATTAATCCAAAAATACAAAAATACCTTACTGCATTTTTTAGTAATTTATTTTATCTCGCGTTCCTGCGAGATCTATTTATCCAATCTTCTATAATTTTATCTATCTTTTTACCCGTGAGGGATTGACAACCACTCTCTTACGTCGGGTTGCAAGTATTTGTTCTTTGTGTGCAGGAGCTGTTCACATGGTGTTGCGTGGTTCTCCTACTGGTTCATAACCTTGGTCTCATCACAGAGGGAAATACCTACCGTTGTTGTGTTGCATCATCCCTTCCTCTTTGGGGAAATACCGACGTAGTGCAAGCCAACATCACGGGCCTGGTGATGGCCCAAGACTCGGATGTTTGAACTGCCTGATGATGACTTGCCTGATAAGGCAAGGTGACTTGGAAACCGAGCTAGTCATGATGTGTGATCCGGCTCGTACTCTTGTAAGCCCCTGGGCCTCGACCTGTGTATATAAAGGTGAGACCCTACAGCGGGTTAACTCAAGAAACAACTAACTAATAGCTAAGTCAAGCATAATCAATCCCTTGTAATCGAAACTCGAGCAATACAAATAGAAGTAGGACATAGGCTTTTACCACGTTGGGAGGGGCCGAACTTGGGTAAATTTCTGTGTCCTTTGTCTCGTTCAACCCCTTCAAGTTATCCTACATTGCGATGGCTCCACACCTAAGTCCTTTCACAAGGGCATTTGTCGTGACAAAACCATGATAGTTGGCGCCCACCGTGGGGCCAAAGCACGGTGGTTTCGAGTTCTTGAAAGGCAACTTTTTAGGGATCAAAGGATACACCATGGGTCAGATGACCAAGAGTCGCTGCGGCAAGATCTACATCGATGACGCGGGCTAGGGCCCCGAGGCTGACTCAATCGAGTACGGGTACTTGGTCCAATTTAGCGGAATTCACGTCTTCATCGGCAAGACTGGCGAGTCAGATCCTGAGCCGAATGCCTGTACTGACATCATTGAGACGGCTCAGCACGCGCGACCCGCCAGGGTTCAACCTGGCCGGAAGCACGCCTTTGTTGGTTTTGTTCATGGGGCGGATCTTGAGGAAGGTTCAATATCTGGTGGTGAGACGTCCATCTATTCGGGTGATGAGTCATCAACCGGAGAAACCGAATCAATCTATCGGCTTTAGGATGGTGGGCTTGGGGGCTATTCGATGATGACTGTATTCCGGACCCCTATGAGCCACCGAGTAGGGCTACTATTTTCATGGATGGTACGCAACCAATGGCAAATTAATCAACAACTACAGCCATGACATTCGAGTCAATGGCTGCTGCTACAGCTGGGGCGAGTGGCTCAGTTAGGCTGTCGACTCACGTTTTATCTGAGCTCTTGGTCACCCTGACGACTCTGTTAGCCACGGATGTGACTCCAGTGAATCAAGCACATCATAATGCATAAGTGGCAAAAGTGTGAGATGAGGTGGCCAAGGCCGAAGAGGATCTTAATGCAGAGAATGCCAGGATGGCGGTGAAGCGAGCTTCGATGGAGGCCAACTCACAATGGATAAGGGCAGAAGCTTTTCGTCTAAGTTTGGATAAGAATGCATCAAATGCTGTCCTTCGAAGGAGGTACATGAGCCACCTGCCTTCACAGTTTGAGGGACAAAATATTTTTAATACACCTAGGGCAGGAACGAGTAACCGACCCATTGTAACCCGGGTTGCTGAGGCGCTAGGAACCGGAGTGACGGCCCAGCCTCATGTGCCAGACCCGCCTGACAGGGATCTGACCCCACCTCAACAGGTTCCAACACCCTCTCATCATTATTCTAACCTGGTGGACAATATGATCACTACAGACACACGACTGGCGGCTATTCCAATCGAGGGCGAGTCTCCAGTGGAGATAGAGACTGTAACGCCCCGGATGCAAATTTCCATTTTCGTAACTCCAACTCTTGCCTTTTCCGGAGATGTGATATGATATTTCCTTCGTGGTTGGGTTTTGTCTTTTGTTTTGCATTTTGTTCATGTCATGCATTTCATCATCGCATCATTCGCATTGCATCTGCATGTTTTCATAAAAACTCGTAGCCGTTAGTAGTTGCCGCGTCCCTCCTCGCTTCCGTTGACCTTGCTCAGACCAACCCTTCTTTTGCTGTCCGACCATTTGACCCTCTCTGCACAGTGCACTGACCCCCTCGCGCGCGCGTCCGAGACTTGCCCGAACCCGAACGAGTCTGTCGTTTGAGTTTCTGTTTGTGTTTCATCCGTAGTCGAATGATGCTCTTATGTATTGTGATGTTGTATTCGTGTGGCATTGTATGCCTTTTGTATGTATCCCCATCTATTATGTAATGTTGATGTACTGATATCCACCTTGCAAAAGCGTTTCAATATGCGGTTCTATCCTTGGTGGGACCTTCGAGTCTCTTTAGGATAGTATCACATATTGGGCGTGACAAGTTGGTATCAGAGCCTCGACCGACCATAGGAGCCCCCTTGATTGTTGGCCGTTGTTGAGTCTAGGAGAAAACTATTTTGAGTCTTAGGATTATATATATTGGAGAGTAGGATTCTTTTTACTCCCCAGCCCCTTCGTCGCTCTGGTGAGGTCTCTTGACGTAGATGTTTTGCCTTTCCTCTCCTCAAATTTCACTATTTTTTTAGGATCACACGGGTATCTTGGAATCGTTCTGATGGTTTTGTGACGAGAACATTGTTCTTGGTGCCTCCTGTCTTTTATGTGGCAGTGACCCGGGGAGTTGAGCTCCGAGGTGTTGTCGTCACAATTTTATCGTTGCAGTTCTAGAATACATGAGTTTTGCCGACATCGAAAATCTCTTTTATGCAGTTGTTGGTGAGATAACCTCGACGCCACCCAGTACTGGGGCGGGAGTTCGGGAGTATTGCCATAACTCGTATAACGGATGCTTTTCGAAGGTTGAGGTACACGATTTCCGAAGGTTTCTTGGTTATGTGTTGACGGATGGATACAGCTTGGATGTAGGGATTGTTAGTTTTGGGTGAGATATATATTGCTTCCCCTGTATCCCCAACACCAGATTGCATAACCAGAAAGTTTCGGGAGTTTATAGGTGGGAATTCAAGTAGCTCCTAGAATATCTTTCCGACAGATGCATGATATGGGATTGGGTAAATCTCTATCATAGGTATTTGTTCCGGCTTATTCTGCAAGCCAAATCCTTTGTTTTGTTTTATTTGTGGTATTCGAGTTGCTTCAAAGTCAAGTGTTGATTCCATACCTTTCAAGCGGTGTTCTCATATTTCTATGGGAGTACTAATCCTTTTGATCATCGAGATTGTCATGTCAATTCTTTCCAACCGGTGTGCTTCTCTTCAAGTGGATCCGATCATTTCAACATTTGCGAGATCAATTCTAAGTTTTCTCAACGGTATCCATTCCATCCCCCCAAGTTGCCTTTGTTTTCCCGCCCTCCCACCCTTTTTCTTCAAGGACTCAGATATCTTAATCAAGTATCCATCTTATGGATGTGAAGGTTCTCCATTCTTTTCCCGTCAATGTTCTTATCAGGTGATTTCCCATGAAGATGCTCAACAGTTTCAAGTTCATCATTCTTCATTCTCGCATTCTTTTCTGGTGGATCCAATTCAAGCTTTCGATATTCATCATATTCCTTTCCTTGTTTCTAATGCTTTCTCATGCCGGTGCACCTCTCAATCACTCACCTCTTGCTATTCATTTGTTCCAGAGTGTTGAAGATATCTCAGAAGATTTGTGTTTCCATTCTTAATCCGTTCAAGCTATTTGGAGATTGTCATCTCATTCAAGCCATTTAATTCAACCGGTGCAATCCCCCCTTTCAATCAATTGTTCAACGGTGTATCGTTTAGTGGGCCCTAACCCACAGGTCTTTTCCCAGGATCTTACCTGACTCTTCTAATTTTCCCGGAGCTATTCCCAAATTCATTTCAAAGTTTGATGTAAGAATGAATTATCATCAGTCAAATGTCTTTCTCCAAGATCTTTCAAATTCTTTCGTCGTTGGTTCAACCTTTCTAATTTTCATTCTGGAGTGTCTCAACAATTCATGGTGGTGTTCTCGTTGTCATTCTCGGATTTTGAAGACCGAAGAAGGATTTCTCTTAAATCTTGCTCCATTCTCTTCAAGATTCATGGTTCTAGCTTGATGCCATCCTCTCATAATTGTTTTTGATTGTGAGAATTCTTTTCATCCATCCGGAGCAATTTGGGAGCCTTTTTAGTTTGATTCTCCGGAGCCCATCACCTCATAATTATTCATTCTTAGCGTTCATCTCTCGTTCTCGAATTCTTCCGACGCATCATCCAAATATCTTCTAATTAGTTCATGATCTCTTCGTTCTCTTGTATCTAAATCCCCTCAAGTATCTTCATTCGTTTTCCAATTCTTCCCGGTGAATTGTGCCTTTGCTGCCTTCATTTTCAATTCTTACGGTGGTTCGTTCAAGATTTTCACTTCCTTTGTTATCATATCAATTCATTCGTTGTTTCCAAATCCCACCGGTGGTCCCATCAATAACTTCTTCAAGTTGGCACTAGATCTCTTTTCAATCCCTCAAGAAGAATAAGTAGTATGCCAAATCCGTTGCTTGTCATCAATTAAAATTGGTGAAGGATACACATAACGTAATTCTTATTATTGTTTCATCCAAGTTATCTAGTTTCTTCTCTCCAGAGTTGTTCACCATGTCACATTTCTCGGTTCGAGATGTTTCATCTTTTCTTTTCCGGAGTTCCAGGTTTTCTGCATTATCTCACCGCGAAGCTCCATCTAAATCATCGCAAGGCTTCACCTTGTGTTTTCAACTTCTCTTTCTTTCTATCATCCTTTCATTACCGGAGTTCTTCATGGAGGCTCTACATGGTGGTTCGTCAAGGGTTCTTTTCATTCTTCAATTGTTCTTCAAGATTTCTCTCGAAGCTATGATCCGCCAAGCTATACTCTAAAATTAAACATGGTGCTCAACACATGTTTTGTTTTGAGGCGTTCAAGCATTCTTCATCTTGCATTCCAAAGTGCAATTCTTTCTACCTTATCTTTTGAGGTGGTGTTATGTCACTCTTGACAATTTCCTTCATGTTTCATGATTCATATTGTTGTCAAGAATGAGATATTTTAAATCCATCATTTTATCTTCGTTCAGGAGATCGTTTCAACCTATTAATCCCTCCATTGGAGTTATCTTGTGTCATATTTCACCTAAAGCCTTCCCGAAGGAATGTTGCTAATTGTGGTGCTTATCAATGACCCAAGTTCTCCAATGATCCTCTTGGTGAAAGAAGTTTCTCTTATCTTCATTGATCTCAACCAATCAATTGTTTCTATTAGTGGCGGGTTGTCACCTCATCATTTTGAGATGTTTGCCATAATCCCACAACAAGCTTGTGCTTTTCGTTGTTGATTTTGCAACAACTCCGTTCAATTCTTCTTTGCAAGGATGCTTTCCAAGCTCATTTGTGGCAGAAGTTGGCATTTCCTTCTCCATTCTATTATTCTAATGATCGATCTTCTATTCTTTCTTCCGGAGGCTTTGTGAGGTTGCTCCCGTTGACGCATCTCGTTTGGGCAAGATCATGCTATTTTCTTGCTTATCCATTTAACCGGAGTGTTGTGTTCTCATTCAAGTTCTTTCATCTTATCAAGTTTTGCCTCTCTTTTCAACCTTAGTGCTGTCTGAAATCCTTCTTACCCATTGTGCCATTCTTTCAATAGTTCCGGAGGTAGTGTGTTGTTGATTTCATCATGTATCATCCCATCTTCTCAAGTTCATATTCTATTCCTTCCATTTTTAACCGGAGTGCTGTCCGAATTTGATCTTCCTTGTTCCTTGTTATCTCGTTTTAACCAGAGTGGTCTCAATTCTATCTTGTCCATTAAACTCTTGATTCATGTCTTTGCAACCTTCAAGTTCTCGTGATGTTCCTTGTTTCTCTTTTCTATCGGAGTGCTACCAATTTCGTTCAACTCTGTTGTGTTCTTCTTTCAACTTTTCAACCTCTCAAGGTTCATTGGTTTCACTCGTTTGTCAAAGAAGCAACTTAGTTTTACCTCTTCTCTTCCTCTTCTGTTTCTCTCCGGTGCCATCCTAGATCTCGGGACGAGATCCTCTCGTAGTGGTGGAGTGTGGTAACGCCCCGGATGCAAATTTCCATTTTTGTAACTCCAACTCTTGCCTTTTCCGGAGATGTGATATGATATTTCCTTCGTGGTTGGGTTTTGTCTTTTGTTTTGCATTTTGTTCATGTCATGCATTTCATCATCGCATCATTCGCATTGCATCTGCATGTTTTCATAAAAACTCGTAGCCGTTAGTAGTTGCCGCGTCCCTCCTCGCCTCCGTTGACCTTTCTCAGACCAACCCTTCTTTTGCTGTCCGACCATTTGACCCTCTCTGCACAGTGCACTGACCCCCTCGCGCGCGCGTCCGAGACTTGCCCGAACCCGAACGAGTCTGTCATTTGAGTTTCTGTTTGTATTTCATCCGTAGTCGGATGATGCTCTTATGTATTGTGATGTTGTATTCGTGTGGCATTGTATGCCTTTTGTATGTATCCCCATCTATTATGTAATGTTGATGTAATGATATCCACCTTGCAAAAGCGTTTCAATATGCGGTTCTATCCTTGGCGGGACCTTCGAGTCTCTTTAGGATAGTATCGCATATTGGGCGTGATAGAGACCCAAAATGCCGTGGAACTTCTTCAGGCGGCTGTGGCACAGCAGGCGGTTTATTCATACAGTCGTGAGCGTGTTCATTCAACTCCCCGCCCAAGTCATAGCTATAGCCAGCGTGTTGAGTTGCCGGTGGTTTCCAGTAGTGAACGGTGTCGTAACCTGCCTCGTAATGATGACCCTCCCCATGGACATAACCCACCCCATGATAATAATAACAATGCCCCGACCGTTGTGGATCAGGCTAGGGCTCGTCGTGAGGCAGAATTGGTGGCTTAGTTGGGGGCTCATCAGCAATTTCTAGTAAACCCTTCGGCGTATGTTGAAGCTGGGACGAGTTGTAGGACAGTTGGTGTGTCGTGTCTGGTGCTGGCTCTCCGCAATGAATGGCTGCCCAAGGATTTTAAGGGCCCTCGTAACGTGCCTAATTATATAGCTGATCTTCCACGTGAGGCTTGAATTGAGAGCTATGAGCTAGCTATGGAGATGCTAGATGTTAATGATGCTTTATGCGCCAAGTACTTCAACATGATGTTGGATGGACTGGATCGAACATGGTTAAAAGGTTTACTCGCCAATTTCAGCAATTCATGGCGGAGTTGAAAGCACGTTTTATTAAAAACTTTCAAGGGACATGCAAGCAGCCGCTAACAATTGTGGATCTGGATCGATGTGTGCAACGTGAGGATGAGTCAGCCCACCATTGTGTCCGGCGAGTCTCTGCCATTATTCACTCGTCGGATAGTATTGCAGCGGGTCAGGCGGTTATGATCCTAGAGAAAAACTGTCATTTTATCCCTCTGAAGCAGAAGCTTTGGCGGCTTAAGTGTTACTGCAATGACATGGGTGAGCTCATGGCGGCTCTCATTAAGTATGCCGACTCTGATAACCACAAAGATCCTGGATCTACTAATGAAAAATCCAATAAGGGAAAGAAGAGTGGTAATGGTAAGGGCCAATAGCAGAACGTAACAGGGAATAATGGTCACAACAATGGTAACAGTGGTAAGCACAGACAACCTGATGGCGGGTCAGACCTTGTAGCTAACACCAACACTGGATATAAAGGCCAGCACCGTAATGGAAATGGTAAGGAGGCCTTTGGAGGGCCAAAATTTAATATTGAGGCAATGATGAATGAACCTTGCCCAAAACATAGTCTACCCAACAAGCTGGCGGCTCATGCTTGGAAGGACTGTGTTATCATGAGAGAATGCAAGAACTCCAACTTCAGTCAGAACCATGGCAACAATAATGGCCCGCCCGGCGGGTCAGGATCCGGCTCACACGGGCCCGACTTTGGTGGTGGCGGCTCAAATTCTAGGTATCAAGGACAAGGCAACCAAGGAGGTTATAACCAACAGTCTGGTCAGGGTAACCAACATCATCAGTCAGGATACCAGAGTAATCCAAAGCAACTTAACGGTGGCCAGTATCATGTTTTCACCACAAGTCTTTGCAAGAGAGATCAGAAGGTTCATAAGCGCACGGTTACTACAGTTGAGCTGGCAGTACCTCAATACTTGCGGTGGTCAGAGCAGCCAATCACATGGAGTCGAGAGGATCACCCGCTCCGGGTGGACAATCCAGGTCAACTAGCGTTGGTAGTTGAGGGAGTCCTAGATTAGGGGGTATCTGGATAGCCGGACTATATACATCGTCCGGACTATTAAAGCGTGAAGATACGAGACTGAAGACTCCGTCCCGTGTCCGGATGGGACTCTCCTTTGTGTGGAAGACAAGCTTGGCGATCTGGATATTGTGTTTCCTTCCTTGTAACCGACTCCATGTAAGACCTAGCCCTCTCCGGTGTCTATATAAACCGGAGAGGTTGGTCCTTAGAAGGCCGATCACAATTACAATCATAATCATCATAGGCTAACTTCTAGGGTTTAGCCTCTACGATCTCGTGGTAGATCTACTCTTGTACTACTCATATCTTCAATATTAATCAAGCAGGAAGTAGGGTTTTACCTCTATCAAGAGGGCCTGAACCTGGGTAAACATTGTGTCCCTTGCTTCCTGTTACCATCAGCCTAAGACGCACAGATCGGGACTCCCTACCTGAGATCCGCCGGTTTTGACATCGACATTGGTGCTTTCATTGAGAGTTCCTCTGTGTTGTCGCTGCAAGGCTTGATGGTGCCTTCAATCGTCAACAACATGGTCCAAGGTGAGACTTTTCTCCCCGAACAGATCTTCGTGTTCGGCGGCTTCGCACTGCGGGCCAATTTGTTTGGCCACCTGGAGCAGATCGACAGCTACGCCCCTGGCCACCAGGTCAGGTTCGGAAACTTGAACTACACAGCGGATATTCACGGAGACTTGATCTTCAACGGACTCGGGCCTGTGCCAGGAGCACCTCGCAGTCACGATGAGCACGACCTAGACCTGTTGTCGGACAATGTCCGGGATATCACCCCTGCAGTAGCCCCGGACCTAAATCCGGAGCAGGCTGCGTCGCCTAAGGATGGAGGGATGGGTCCCGCCCCGCAGGCTGCGCACTCATCGGTGGTAGAGCCAAACACAGGCCCCTCTTCCGAGGAAGCCTGTAACTCCGGACCCCCGGACTCGTATCCGGTTGTTGGTTCCAATCCGCGCACTCTCGAGCCAGTCGAGCCAGGTTGGGCTCCGGTAATGGAGTTTACCGCTGTGGACATCTTCCATCACTCGCCCTTTGGTGACATGCTGAACTCATTAAAGTCTCTCTCTTTGTCAGGAGACTCTTTGCCGAACTATGTCCGGCTTGAGCGGGAAGCAGGCGACGAAGGAATTCATGGCCCACCCACCACCCACTTCATTGCCACGGTCGATGATCTAACTGACGTGATCGACTTCGACTCCGAAGACATCGACGGTATGGACGACGATGCAGGAGAAGAACATGAACCACCGCTCATTGGGCGGTGGACAACCACCTCCTCCTACAATATATATATGGTGGACACTCCGAAGGAAACCAATGGCGATGAGGCAACGAAGAATAACCCCTCAGGAAGAAAAACAAAGCATGGGCGTTGTCGGCGCCCCTCCGAGCCCCACCACAGCAATACCGGCCCAGGAGACGAAAACAATCTGGATGGTGCCGAAGAGGAATACAACCCTAATCAGCCTGCCTTCAAGCAGGCCGAACTGGCCACGGTGGGATACTTGGAAAGGGACAATTATACGCCCCCTCTGAGGATGAGGTAAGCCTCGGCACGGACGAGTTCGGTGTGCCTGAATATCTAGTGGAACAGGTTCGCTTCAAGCGACGGCTCATGGCCACGGCAAGGAGCCTGCAAAGGAAGCAACAACAGCTTAAAGCTGACCAAGATTTGCTCGTGGACAGGTGGACCAAGGTCCTGGCCACCGAAAAATACGGACTCAACCGCCCCGACAAAGGGCACACATGGCACAACTGGATACCTAAACCTAGGCAGGAGAACCCAAGGCACATACTCGGACGTCAACACATCACTATGGTCCAAGACAATACGAAGGACACATGAAGAGGCATCCTCAAGCCTCGGCGCAACGGTCATAAACGTCAAGTCAGGGAAGCCGGTGCCAAGTCCAGCAACTCCCAGTCCAGTTAGTGGATAAAGAACAGCTCAAGCCTATCCGGCACGAACCACACACTCGATCAACCATGTGAAATTCATGGTACTCCTAGAAGGATGGCAAAGCACACTAATAGAGAATGCCGGATCCTCAAAACAAAGCGGCTGGTCGTGTGTCGGAAACAATGAGGGGATGCGTCTAGTCAAGAGACCCCCCAGAACATAAAAGTACGGCCGATCGCCCCCGATCGCATCAACCACAGCAATTCAATTGCAGTACCTCTAGACCTAGTAGTCTGGGGGCTCCATAACACATAAAGCCCCCGCGGGCATGAAACCGCAAATAACATCTTTTAAAGGATGCCAGGTGCAAAGGCCAAGTTTTATCGGCCCACCACTCTAACGGTGGTCTTCGGATCACCAAAAATGTAACACCAAAGAATAATTCTTCGGCACCTTCCCCTCATACGGTAATCTACCATATGCTAACAGGATGAACCACGTTGACTAGATTCCACGTGGTAAATCATTAGGCCAACACCGTGTGATATAATCACACCCATGGGCAAGGCCGAACCCCGCCCTTAGAGCGAAAATCATACAGCTGCCGAAGTAGCGAGTCGTGCATGCCTATCAGAATTCGGATATGATTGCCAACTATCCGGACACCAACTGAGGAGTCCGCGCTACTTCACGGTATAACAGCTGGGTTAACCAAGGTCTGACCAGGAACCCTCGGACCAATCACAAGAGGACGTTCAGCTGCCTCCAAGTATTTGCCTTTACAAACTAACTTTGATGCAGAACAGGATTGGCGACGTGGAATCGGCCCGGACACACAAGGACAGGAACATGCATGTGACCACCCCCCCAAAAGAAGGCAGTCCGGATTCACTTCAAATCCACTCACAGCCCCCTCTAGTCCGGCCATCACAGGTCCGCCAGAAACACCTCTTTTCATAATCATACATCGTACTCATATGCATAGACATATAATACTACTACAATGCGTAGACTTCAGTAACACTTACCGGCAGTCGTTTCTCATCGACGCCTCGTGCTACGCCCGATTATGCCAGGGGCTTCACAGTACGGCAGTAAAGTCCGACCAACTTTTCGGTTGCTCGGCACCCCGAACTTATAGTACTATATGCATCAGCTCCGAATCATGTCTTGGGTCATTGGTTGGGTTTGCCCGGCTCCCTTGTTTTGGTACCTTACGTTCTGTTATATCGGCTAAGGTAGCACAGGGAGAACTACTGCGATTGTGTCCCGGATCTGCCGGACGAGCACCTCAGTAGAGAAAGCCGAAAACTGACCGTCATGATACAGTGAGAGCTGGGCAGCTGTTCGAGAGGTTGTAAAATCCTTAAAGATTTATTCCGCATAACGACATTATAAATGCAGAGTGCGATGGATCGGCCCTCCGATCAGGCGCCAATAGAGCCCCTAGTTCGGCCTTCCGAACACTAGGGGCTGCGCCGACCATACTCGAATTCCTATGGCTAAGTGAGAGTGGTAAAGCCCTATAGTCCAATTGCCTAGTTCATGGTGAGGAACACCTCCTTAAAAGGACCCAACCATGGGATAAAGAGTGTTCAGGTATGTCCCGAACACCCCCGTATTTCTTTCGTGGGGGAAGAAGCCGACGACTGGCCAACTCTCAGGATTTACATACACTAAACAGCCGCACAGGAAGAACACATGTTCAAACAAAACAGGCAGTAAATAATAAAAGTGTCGTTATCCCATATTACAAAGAACGGCAAGAATGCCCACAGGGAAATATGATGTCTTTGGTACACTTATCCGCCACAAGGCGGGCTCCCTTCAGTACACCTTCATAGTACAGCTCGGGCTTGCAGTGCTCCTTACCCTCTGGCGGCCCCTCGGTCATCAGCTTCTCCGCGTCACGCTTCCCCCAATGCACTTTTGCACGGGCAAAACACCATGCGCGCACCTTCGATACAGACTGATCGCTTAACAGCATCTAGCCGAGGAAAGGCGCCCACAATCCGCTTCATGAGTCTGAAGTAACTGCTTGGAATGGGTTCCGCGGGCCACAGCCGGACAACCAAGTCCTTCATGGCTAGTTCGGCCACCTGGTGCAGTTTGACCAGCTGCTTCAGCTGATCGATAAAGGGCACCGGATAGTTCGAAGCCAAATACTGCGACCAAAAATCCCTCTCTGCAGACTTCTTCTCCTCGGTCCGGTAGAATTGGGCAGCATCTGATATGCTGCGAGGCAGATCCGCAAACGCGCCTGAAAAAACAAGAATTCAGCTTGTCGCTTAGAATTCTCCCCACTATCATGTAAAAATGGCCATGAGTACAAAAAGCCTTACCAGCCGCAACCTTTCGGGCCTCCTGAATGTCCCGCACAGCACCTTGGGCTTCTTCCCGCGCATCTTCCAGGGTTTCGAGAGCTTGGGCGAGTTCGGATTCTTTCCCTACTAGACTCTGCTCCAAGCCCTCGCTTTTCTTCACAACCTCCTGGAGCTCTCGCTCAGCTGCGATGACCCTGGCCTTGTGTTTCTCACGAAGCGCCTGTTTGGCGGCAGCCTTCTCGGTTGCATCAGCCACAACCTTCTTTAGTGCCTCAAATTCCGCACTCGCTCCTAGAGCATACAATACAAATACTTTTCACTAGGCACAACCACTCATCCATGCCAACTTCAAGACAATGTTTTCAACATACCTTGCTTGTCTTCCAATTGCTTCTTCACACGGCCATGTTCCTCCTCGGCCCGTTTCAGGCTCTGCTTCAGTCTGGACACTTCTGCATTATGAGCGGCCGTCCTCTCTACAGACGCCTATTTTTACACAAAGGGGTATACGTCATTCACACAGGCTCCTGCGAGAGCAGAGGATTTGATCCCCTGCCCGGCTCCCTCTCCTTCACCGAACAGTGTATCAGGGGCTACTACTCATATTATGACGATTCCTTAAAGGTTTCTTAAGAAACATACCTCAAAGGCCTTTATAAGGCCAAGGCAGGACTCATTCAGCCCGCTCTCGGCGGACTGAATCTTTTCAACCACCGCACCCATGAGGGTTCGATGTTCATTGATGATAGATGCGTTCTTTAACGTCGTCGACAGACCGCCTGGTAGCTCTGCTTGGATAGAGGTTGCCGGTGGAGTAGGCAAGCCTCCCACCGTTGGAGGTGGCTGCTCGCCTGATCCTGGAGCCTTAGAGGTCTCCAGGACCTTGTTCGGCTGTTGGCCGAACCCAAGATTGCCCCCGCCGTCAGCACGCTCGGGGGCCATCGCTCCCATGTGTCCGACTCCAGAGATACGCCCCCCTGGTCCGGGTCCCGTTGAGACGACACTTCAGTGTCGTGCCTGGACTTTGGGGAAGGGGCCTTTGGAGGCGTCTTGCTCGCCAAGGCGTCTGAGCTCAGCGAATCCTCCGATGAGGACTGTCCAGCGCGAGACCTTGCCGGGCTGTACAAAATATGGCAACAGTTAAAACTACTATACCCAAACAATCCTGGACACATATGCGTGTTCGGATTTTGTATACTTATGACTTTTCTAGGGGCTGGGCCCTGGGATCCACTCCGGGCTGCTATCGGCAGCCGTGGTGGATGCCTCTGGGAGGGAACCTTTCCCCCTCTTGGGCGATTCGGCCTCCAGGGATGAGGAGGCCGTCCTTTTCTTCCCACCTCCAGAGTGAGGCTCGTCCTCCTATGCTTCCTCCTCTTCGTCTTCAGAAGAAGGATCGTCACTGGAGTCTTCGGATTTGGCGTCTGAAGCCTCACGACGACGGAGGCCACTCCGGGTCTTTTTGACCTTCTTGGAGGCCTCTTTCTTTGGCGCCTCGTAAGGCGCGGGGACCAGCATCTTCATCAGAAGAGGTCCGTCCGGTTCCTCCGGCAGCGGGGCCGGACAATGTATCCGCTCCACCTTTTTTATCCATCCCGGGGGTTATGATAAAACACGATAAATATGTCTCCCTCAGGACATGCCAACTGAGGCATGGATGGACAGAGCGTAGCTATGACTTACCGGGCTTGCAGAATGGGATAATTGATACCCACGGTCCTCGAAGGAGCCCGGCCATGATTTGCCGGACTTAAAGAGAACCTTCTAGATATCCTTATGGGAGGAATCGTAGAGCTGCCGAAGGGTCTGGTGCTCGGTTGGGTCGTACTCCCACAAGTTGCAGGCTCGACGCTGACAAGGGAGAACCAGGCGAACTAACATCACCTGGACTACGTCGACGAGCTTGACGTCCTTGTCGACCACACTCTTAACGCGCGTCTGGAGCAGCGACAACTCATTGGATGAGGACCAGTTTGGGCCCTTCTTGGGCCAGGACGTGAGCTGAAGTGGGGCTCCAGATCTGAACTCTGGAGCTGCAGCCCACTTTTTGCCGCGTGGTTCGGTGATATAGAACCACTGCTGCTGCCACTCCTTGACGGAGTCGTTGAAGGCACCCGTCGGCCAAACGACCTTGGGCATCTTGCTCACCATGGCGCCGCCGCACTCGGCGTGCTCGCTACTCACCACCTTGGGCTTCACATTGAAAATCTTCAGCCACAGGCCGAAGTGAGGCGAGATCCGGAGAAAAGCCTCGCACATGACGATGAACATCGAGATATTGAGGAAGGAGTTGGGGGAAAGATCATGAAAATCGATCCTATAATAATACATGACTCCACGAACAAATGGGTGAAGGGGAAACCCGAGACCGCGGACAAAATGGGGAAGGAACATGACTCTCTCGTGAGGCTCCGGAGTAGGGACGACCTGTCCCGCCGGTGGGAGACGGTGGCCGATCTTCTTGGCCAGGTATCCAGCCTCCCGGAGCCTCTTGATATCCTTCTCCTGGACAGTAGAGGCCATCCACCTGCCCCCTGCTCCGGATCCGTACATCTTCGGAAAACCTTTCTTCAATTGAAGATAAGAATGCCTGGGTGTTAGGGCTCGAACAGAGGGGAATGGGTTAGCGGAAGGAGAAGGCGTGGGTAAAGAGGAAGAGACCTTATCTCTTTATAGAGACGGTAAAAGCTTTTTGCGCCTCCCCACTTGCCTGGTGGAACCCGCTCGCTCCCCACTCGCCGCGATTGGCGGTGCAGTTGGGTTACCCATACCCGTATTGATGAGAATCCCACGATAAGGGGACACGATCTCTGCTATGGCAAAACATGCAGAAGAAACCGCCTCGCGATTTGCGCCTGGCTGGTGGTAGGAAAACGGTTCGAATAATGACCCGACCATAATGACATGTCATGTCGTCTAAAAAAAGTTGTTAGCAGGTTGCATTTGTGAAATATCATTCTCTCTACGGCGGTTTGTGAAGATCATTTTGCGGATGCGGACACGGTTGAAGTGTTCGATAAATACTTTGGAGTATTCAGAGATGGAACCTGCCTTGCAATACCAATGACAAGACTGCGCGTCGGACTCATCATCATTGAAGCCTAGTTCAGGGGCTACTGAGGGAGTCCTGGATTAGGGGGTATCCGGACAGCCGGACTATATACATCGTCCAGACTATTGAAGCGTGAAGATACGAGAATCAAGACTCCGTCCCGTGTCCGGATGGGACTCTCCTTTGCGTGGAAGACAAGCTTGGTGATCCGGATATTGTGTTTCCTTCCTTGTAACCGACTCCATGTAAACCCTAGCCCTCTCCGGTGTCTATATAAATCGGAGAGGTTGGTCCTTAGAAGGCCGATCACAATTACAATCATCATCATCATAGGCTAGCTTCTAGGGTTTAGCCTCTACGATCTCATGGTAGATCTACTCTCGTACTACTCATATCTTCAATATTAATCAAGCAGGAAGTAGGGTTTTACCTCCATCGAGAGGGCCTGAACCTGGGTAAACATTGTGTCCCTTGCTTCCTATTACCATCAGCCTAAGACGCACAGATCGGGACCCCCTACCTGAGATCCACCGGTTTTGACACTGACAGTGGTAGCCCCCCAGGTTGGATGTTATAAATTCACTAAAGTACTCATGGATGGTGGCACCAGCATCAATATCCTTTGTTATGATACCTTTTGTGGGATGAATATAACTGATAAGGAGCCTAAGCCGTCCTCTATAGTTTTTCATGGTGTGGTACCTGGTAAGTCGGTTTATTCAGTTGGTAAGATTGCCTTGGAAGTGGCTTTGGTGATGACTATGACTACAGAGCAGAAATGTTATGGTTTGAAGTGGTTAAGATCAAGCGCCCTTATCATGCCTTGTTCGGACGGCCAGTTTTTCCCAATTTATGGCACGACCTTGTTATGTTTATTTACACCTGAAGATGCCAGGACGTAAGGGCACTATCACAGTCCACAGTGACCGAAAGATTTCTTTGGAATGTGAGGAAGGAGATGCTGCTTATGTTGAATCGGCTTGTACCATAGAGGAACTTAAATTTTATAATGATAATGTTGACCTGGCTGATATGACCCCTTTGAAGAAGACCACCACAGAGCAAGACCCCTTACTGAAGTTTAAGTCAGCTGATGATACTAAGCAGGTTGACTTTGTCCTTGGTGACTCATCTCATTAGTTCACAGTGGGGGCTAATATGGATCCTAGATAGGAATGTGCGCCCATCGAGTTCATCCTTAAGAATCGGGACATCATTGCATGGAAGCCTTCTGACATGCCGGGTGCATCGAGAGAATTTGCTGAGCACACTCTTAATGTAGATCCTAAATTTAAGTCGGTCAAGCAGTTTCTTCGTTGTTTCAATGAGGAACAACGTAAGGCCATTGGAGAAGAGATGGCCCGGCTCTTAGTGGTTGGGTTTATCGTGGAGGTTTTTCATTCGGAGTGGTTGGTTAACCCGGTGCTGGTGCTTAAAAAGAATGGCAGTTGGTGTATGTGTGTTGACTACACAGATCTTAACAAAGCTTGTCTAGCTAATTCTTTTGTTCGACCAGAGTATTGATGCCACGACGGGTTGTGAGAGTTTATGTTTCCTGGATGCTTATTCTGGTTATGATCAGATCAAGATGGCAGTTAAAGACCAACAAAATACGTCTTTTATCACCCCTTTTGGAGCTTTCTGCTATGTTTCTATGCCTTTTGGGCTTAAGAGTGCCCAAGTGACTTATCAATGCTGTGTTCAGAATTGCTTTCATAGTCAAATTGGGCGTAATGTGCATGCTTATGTGGATGCTATTGTGGTTAAATCCAGGAAAAAGGAGACACTCTTGGATAATTTAAAGGAGACTTTTGACAATCTCCGTGTCTATAAGATGATGCTTAACCCAATCAAGTGTGTTTTTGGGGTACCTGCGGGTAAGCTCTTGGGTTTTCTAGTATCTGAGAGATCTATGAAACTAACCTGGAGAATATTAAGGCTATTACTTCATTGGCTAAGCTAGCGTGTGTTAATGACGTCCAGCGCCTGGCTGGTCGTATCGCGACTCTAAGCTGGTTCATAAGTAGCCTGGGAGAGAAGGCCATTCCTTTATACCAGATGATGAAGAAAACAAATCATTTTGTCTGGAGTGATGCTGCTGATAAGGCGTTTGAGGCGCTCAAAAAGCAGTTAGCTGAGCCGCCCATCCTTGTGTCTCCCATTGAGAAAGAACCTTTGCTTCTGTATGTGGCGGCCAATAGTAAGGCTGTCAGCGTGGCGATTGTGGTAGAGCGCAAGGAGATGAGTAAGGAGTACCTAGTCCAGAGGCCAGCTTATTATGTCATTGAGGTGTTGATTGAGTCCAAGCAATGATATCCACATTAGCAGAAATTGGTATATGAGTGTTCATGGCGAGTCGCAAGATGAAGCATTATTTTCTTGCTCATCCTGTTATGGTGGTCAGCTCTTTTCCCTTAGGTGATATTATTCAAAACAGGGAAGCCACATGCCGGGTTCCTAAGTGGGCAATAGAACTTGGACCTCATGGGTTGAAATATGTGCCAAGAACAGCTATCAAGTCTCAGGCTCTGGTGGATCTCATCAATGACTGGATAGAATTACAGATACCTGAGGAGAAGCCTGATAACACATATTGGACGATCCACTTTGATGGGTCCAGGCAGTTGGAAAGCTCGGGGGATGGAGTTATTTTGACTTCCCCACGAGGTGACAATTTTTTTATGTGTTAAGGTTGATGTTTCCTTGTACCAACAATGCAACTGAATATGAGGCTTTACTCCATGGCCTTCGTATGGCCAAGGAAATGAATTTGAGCCAGGTCAGGTGTTTTGGCAACTCAGACCTTATGGTCCGGGCAAGTTTCAGGTACATGGGATTCCAAAGACCCACTCATGGCGGCTTATCATCAGGCGGTTGATAATATTGTTGGTCACTTCAAGGGTTATCGGGTGGAGCACCTTGATCGAAGGAAGAATGAGGCGACCGATGCTTTGAGCTGGCTTGGGTCTCAACATAAGCCGGTACCTCCTAATGTGTTTGTTGATGTACTGCATAATCCCTTAGTCAAGTTACCATCTGAAGAGAACCTTCCCATTCCTGACCTGGAGGCACAGTTGGTGGTGGCTCTCCATGCTATTCCCGATTGGACACTTCCCCATTTGGTGTATATGACCCGGGGTGAGTTACCAGAGGATGAAACTTTGGCCAGGAAAATCACCAGGAGGTCTAAATCTACAACCATTGTTAATGGCGAGTTACACCGATGCAGTGTGACGGGCGTGTTCCAATGTTGTGTTTCTCCTGAAGAGGGCCGTGTGATTTTAAGAGAGATCCATGAAGTCGATTGTGATCATGAAAGTGCAACTATCCCTGGGTGGTTTTGGTAATGATTAACAACATATAGCTCATTGAACTAATGCTATTTCAAGATGAATATTTCAGGAAAGTTCAATGATTGGCATGGCATGGATTAGGAATGTGGATCCCTCATAATGCTAAGGACAAAGGATTGGCTCAAGCCCTAAAGCTCAAGACTCTACATTTTACTTTTAGTGATCCAAGATCACATTGAGTGTATAGGAAAAGCCAATACTATTAAAACGGGATGAGGTGTTGCTTAATGGCTTGCTTGCTCAAAATGCTTAGTGGTATGCTCCAAAAACCCTCAACTACTTTCTCATATCCACATATGTCCCAAACCAAAAGTCAAACTCAGCCCCACCAATTTGATCTATCCGGCGCCACCGAGTTCATTTGACATAGCCACTGCCAGAAACCCTAGTCTTTTCGGTCTCATCGATAGGGATCTCGGTCTCACCGAGATGGGATTGCAAACTCTATGTTTCCCTTCATAACGTTTCGGTCTAACCGAGATGAACGATTGGTCCCACCGAGTATGCAATGCAAACTCCCTGTTCCCCTTTCGTAACGTTTCGGTCCCACTGAGATGAGCGAATCGGTCCCACCGAGTTTGCCTGACCAACTCTCTGGTTAGCTTATTACCAAAGTCGGTCCCACCGAGTTTGTGTAATTGGTCTCACCTAGATTACGTTATGCCCTAACCCTAACAAAATCGGTTCCACTGAGTTGACATGTCGGTCCCACCGAAATGCATCACATTATGAACTAAATCGTTATGACCGAGTTTTATGATTCGGTCCCACCGAGTTTGGTAAATTGTGTGTAACGGCTAGATTTTGTGTGGAGGCTATACATACCCCTCCACCCTCTCCTCATTCGTGGGGGAAGCCATCATGCCTACACTTTCAGCATTCATTTTCTGAGAACCACCTACTCATGTGTTGAGGCCAAGATATTCCAATCCAACCATATGAATCTTGATCTCTAGCTTTCCCCAAGTTGCTTTCCACGCAAATCATCTTTCCACCAAATCCAATCCTATGAGAGAGAGTTGAGTGTTGGGGAGACTATCATTTGAAGCACAAGAGCAAGGAGTTCATCATCAACACACCATCTATTACCTTTTGGAGAGTGGTGTCTCCTAGATTGGTTAGGTGTCACTTGGGAGCCTTCGTCAAGATTGTGGAGTTGAACCAAGGAGTTTGTATGGGCAAGGAGATCACCTACTTCGTGAAGATCTACCCTAATGAGGCAAGTCTTTCGTGGGTGATGGCCATGGTGGGATAGACAAGGTTGCTTCTTCGTGGACCCTTCATGGGTGGAGCCCTCCGTGGACTCGCGCAGCTGTTACCCTTCGTGGGTTGAAGTCTCCATCAATGTGGATGTACGATAGCACCACCTATCGGAACCACGCCAAAAATCTCCGTGTCAACATTGCGTTTGCTCCCTCCAAACTCCTCCCCTTTACCTTCATATGCAATGATTTACATTCCGCTGCTATACTCTTAGAATTGCATGTGTAGGTTGATTGCTTGAGTTGTGCTAAGTTGCTAAAATCTGCCAAGAACTAAAATTGGGAAAAGGATAGATTTTGGTCAAGTAGTCTAATCACCCCCCCTCTAGACATACTTTCGATCCTACAAGTGGTATTAGAGCTATGGTCTCCATTTGCCTTGATTTCCATACCGTTTGGTGATCATAGCCTTGGTTTCATAACCTAGGAGAGTATGGCGTCTTGTGAGGGAAATTACCACCGTAGAGGTCCTTACTTTGATGGTACTAATTTTGCTAGTTGGAAGCATAAGATGAAAATGCATATTCTTGGACATAACCCCGTCGTTTATGCTATTGTGTGTATTGGCTTGCAAGGTGAATTCTTCGTTGGGAGAGAACTGAACCATGAAGCTACCACGAAAGAATTGAAGATGCTGCAATACAATGCTCAAGCTTGTGATATTCACTTCAACGGATTGTGCCCTGGAGAATTCAACAAAATCAGCCGCCTTGAGAATGCAAAGAAAATTTGGGATACTTGGATTGATATGCACGAAGGTACCGACTCCGTCAAGGAATCCAAATTGGATGTGCTTCAAAGTCAACTTGACAAGTTCAAAATGAAGGATGGTGAAGGTGTCACTAAAATGTACTCTAGGCTTGCACTCATCACAAATGAGATTGCCGACTTAGGAAGTGAAGAGATGACCGATAGATCCATTATCAAGAAGATCCTAAGAGCCTTGGATGGAAAATATGATACCGTGTGCACATTGATCCAAATGATGCCCAATTACAAAGATCTCAAGCTAACGGAAGCTTCACAGCAAGTCAAGTGGTGCTTACAAAGCCTCATGTGATGCTCCTACATCATCAAGTGAGAAACAAACCTTCAATGAAGAATTGAGCCTAATGGTGAAGAACTTTAACACATTCTACAAGGGTAGAAGCAAGGAAAGAAGTTCCAAGTCAAGGTCGTGCAATGACAAAAGATCTTCCAGTCGTGAACTTAATTGCTACAATTGTGGAAGACCCGGACACTACTCTATAACACCCACGATGCGGCTATATCTCCCATGCGTCGAAGCATGACTTAGAGGCATAACCGCATGGTGGTTTTGTCGCAAGAAGGGTCATCTTCACACAATCCCATGTAATGAACAAGAATGGGATAAAGAGTTGGCTTACAATCGCCACTTCATACAAGTACTTAAATAAAACATACATCATTCAGAGTACACACATAGTCCGACTACGAACGAAGCCAAAAGAAAAGAAGATAACCCAACTGCTAGATCCCCGATCGTCCCAACTGGGCTCCACTACTGATCAACATGAAACGAAACATAGCAACGACCAAGATCTTCGTTGAGCTCTTATCTGAGCTTGGTTGCATCACCTGCACTGGTATCATCGGGACCTGCAACTGTTGTGATAGTATCTGGTGAGTCCCGAGGACTCAGCAATCTCAAAACCCGCGAGATCAAGACTATTTAAGCTTATGGGTAGGAAGTGGTAATGAGGTGGAGTTGCAGCAAGCACTAAGCAAATATGATGGCTAACATACGCAAATAAGAGCGAGAAGAGAGCAAATGGAACGGTCGTGAAGCTAGCAAAGATCAAGAAGTTATCCTGAACTCCTACTTACGTCAAACATAACCCAAAACCGTGTTCACTTCCCGGACTCCGCCGAAAAGAGACCATCACAGCTACACACGCGGTTGATGCATTTTAATTCGGATCTGGTGTCAAGTTATCTACAACCGGACATTAACAAATTCCCATCTGCCGCATAACCGCGGGCACGGCTTTCGAAAGATTATACCCTGCAGGGGTGTCCCAACTTAGCCCATCAAAAGCTCTCACGGTCAACGAAGGATATTCCTTCTCCCAGGAAGACCCGATCAGACTCGGCATCCCGGTTTACAAGACATTTCGACAATGGTAAAACAAGACTAGCAAGACCACCCGACTGTGCCGACAAATCCCGATAGGAGTTGCAAATATCTCGTTCTCAGGGCACACCGGATAAGCGAAGCATATAGGTACCGACGTAATCCAAGTTGCCAAGGAATGGTCCCGCACGGTGCTCTAGTTTGACCAACACTCGGAGGAGCACTGGCCCGGGGGGTAAAATAAAGATGACCCTTGAGTCTGTAGAACCCAAGGGAAAAAGGCTTAGGTGGCAAATGTTAAAACCAATGTTGGGCCTTGCTGGAGGAGTTTTATTTAAAGCAAACTGTCAAGGGGTCCCATAAATCACCCAACCGTGTAAGGAACACAAAATCAAGGAACATAACACCAGTATGACGGAAACTAGGGTGGCAAGAGTGGAACAAAACACCAGGCATAAGGCTGAGTCTTCCACCCTTTACCAAGTATATAGATGCATTAATTAAATAAGAGATATTGTGATATCCCAACATAATCCTGTCCATCATGGAGCAATCTTCAACTTCTCCTGCAACTAACAATGCTATAAGAGGGGCTGAGCAAAGCGGTAACATAGCCAAGCAACAAATTGCTAGGAAGGGTGAAAAGGTTAGAGGCTGACATGGCAATATGGGAAGCATGGTAAACAAGTGATAGGTAGCGCAGCATAGCGATAGAGCGAAGCAACTAGCAAGCAAAGATAGAAGTGATATCAAGGGTAATGGTCATCTTTCTTGAGTTCCCGCAAGGAAGAAGAATGAGTCCAAGAAGAAGACAAACGGATGTAGTCGAACAAATCCTCACAACTACGGAACGAAACCGAAGCTAACGAGAGAAGCAAACCGGAAAGAAGCAAACAATATGGTGAACACACAAGCATAATCATGGCATGATGCACAATCAGGTATGATGCATGTCCGGTTTAATGAGGCATGGCATGGCAATATGAAGCAAACAACACTACAATTTAAGTGGAGCTCAATATGCAACGAGTTGCATATTGACGGAACACCACATTAATTATTTAGTTCTCTCTCGTTTATGTACACAACAATATTAAATGTTATTAAACATGGCAAGAGGTGAAGCGTGAGCAAACCACCTATTTAGGCAAGTTTAAATGAGGCCGGAAACAACAAACAACAATTCCGGAAAATCCCCATATGTCATTTAGCAATTTAATGCAAACACAATTTTAACCATTTAAATGTTGTTAACATGATGCGGATGACATATGCAAGTTATATGCAATTTTTATGAAAACGTTGACATGATCATGATACGAGGCATTTGTCGCCATGGCAGAAGGAAAAAGGTGCCACGGCGGTGAAACGAAAATGGTACCACGGCAACATTCCGGTCCCGGTAACTCATGGGGGTACCGGTGCAAAAGGAAGTGTGACGTGAGCGAGTCATGCAAGATGGTGGGGTGATCCCGGCTACCGGGTTCCCCACGTGTTGGTGGCATGGCAAAAGAGGGGCATTGCAAGCGACAATTCAATCACGGTGCAAACACGAGCATCTCATACAACACATGCATTCATTCACGGGCGTCGTCTCGGGGTTATACCTTCGAAGCGTGCATTTCGGGGCGGTTCAAAAACGTCGAGGGAAGTAGTCGTTCACGGGTCGTAGGGGAAGTAGTCGTATAGGTTTCGTAGTTGTACACACTCCGTAGATGTTCGGGGTCACGTCAAGGAACTTGACGTCCACGGGGTCTTCGAGGTCGACGATAGTGGTACACACGTCGTCGTGGAAGTAGTGGTTCATGTTTTCTTGTCGAATCAACGGTGGCGGTAGTTGTACACTTGACGGTCTTCGGCGACGGTAGTGGTACATCTTGTAGTGGAACTTGGGCGTAGTGGTACATGTTTCGTAGAGGAACTTGACACCCACGGGGTCGACGGTAGAGGTACTTGACGCTTGCGGTGGGTTGCTTGGGGGCAACCAGGGTACTTGGCAGGTTCCCCATGAAGATGCATCGATGGCGCTCGAAGGCAGCAGCGAGGAGGCGAACGAGGCCGCTAGGACTCGAGCGACGAGTGGCGTGCGGGTGCTGGCGAATGGGATCCACACCGACGGGGTCAACGCGGGCTTGCGCATGGCCTCCAGCGGGACATGGCGAACGATGCAGAAGCAAGGCAGCAGCGGCACTGCTGCTGCGGCTTGGCGGGTGGCCTGTGATGGAGGTCAACTCCGACGGGGACGGACCACCGGAGTCAGATCCGGCCGTGATCTCGCCTGATCTTGGGACGAACAGCGGAGGGGGTGGACTTGGAACTCCGGACAACGACGCAACTGGAGCACGGGGACGCGAAGCAGGCATCGAGGCAGGGGCGACGGGAGCCGGCGGGGACGCGGGGTCGCGCGCTCGATGCGGGAGGTTGTTGGCGCGCGGTGCATGGTGGTGGTGGACGCGGGCCGGTTCAATCCGGCGACTAAGGTCGGGGACGATGCCGGAGACGCGAGGACGGGTCGGGTCGACGGGGCGGCCGCCGACAACGGCTCTGATGGCCGGTGTGGTGGAGCAGAGTAGCAGCTCGTACGACGTTGTGGCGAAGCGGCGGAGGGAGGCGATGGCGACGCGGGGGAGAAGGAAGGGCGAGGTGTAGGCGCACAGGAGGGGAAGGGGAAGATCGAGGAGAGGGGCTCCTCTGGCGGCGCGAGGAAGGAGAGGGAGAGGGGATGGACAAAGAGGAGGCCAGTGAGCGAGGAGATCGAGCAGGAGGGATGGCGGTGCTGCGGGACAGAGATGGGGATTGAGGGGGTCAAGGGGATCGGGGAGGCTGTCTAGGGTTAGAAAGGGTTGGGCCTCAAGGGATTTGGTGGGCCGGCCTGGCCTAGTGGCATGCTGCTACTAGAAGGTGCAGCTGGGCTGGGCTCTCTCCTCTCTCTCTTTAATTTTCTTTAACAGAAAAGCATTAGAGAGAAGGAAAAGGAAGATGGGCTAGGGAAAAGAAGTTGAGCAGGAGGACAATTTTCCTGGACTCATAAAAATGTGCTCGTTCCAAGAAAATAGAAAAGGCCATGATTGTGAGATTTAAATCCAAACTCATTTGATTTAAATTCAAATGATTTGAATAGGAAGTGAGGGTTGGGAAGGTCCAAAATGTTGAGGATTTCGGTGGGGCTCCGGAAAATGATGAAATAATTTATTGGACAAAGTTCGAGGCCAAGAAGTGAGATAACAAAGGCATGGGGAATTATTTTGCAAGTGTGTCAAAGGTAATTCCACATCAATGGAATATTTTATAATAGCTCCCTCATATTGGGAGGATATGTTATAAAGAGAAGTCACAAGACAATTCCCTCGATTTAAAAGGATCAAAGACCCATGCAATTTATTTAGAGTTTTTGAAATTAATGATATGATGGCATGATGACATGATGCAATGCAAAATGAAGCTAAGAAGAATGCAACAAACAAATACATCGCACGACAAAACTCGGAATAGCTGGAAGTCTTCTGGAGCGTCGGTCTCGAGGCGTTACATACTCCAATGAGTGTATGGCTCCCTACAAAAGAAGAGAAGATTCACCTAAAAGAAGAAGTAGAAGAGAGGAATCACCACCAAGAGAGAGAAGGAGTAGAGATGATCGTTATGAACAAAGAACCTCCCGGAGAAGCAAGGATTCGGAAAGGAAGGACAAATCATCAAAGGGCTACACAAACCGAAGACATCAAGCTCAGGTTGGTGAATGGGTATCCGGCTCCGACTCCAACCATCACTCCGAAAGATGTTATCACTCCGACTCCTAATATACTCAAGATGAAGGTGTTGCTGGTCTAGCTCTTGTGTCAACCAACTACTATGACATATTTGACTTACCAAATGAAGGAATTGGAAGATGCTTCATGGCTAAATGCCCAAAGGTAACACACCCCGAGTATGATGATTTCAATAGTGATGAAGATGATTTGTTAGGTGATGATGATTTACTTGTTGACAACTCTAGTGATGAATACTATGATGAAATGGCAATTAACCATGATAATCAAGAAAAAACGAATAAGAATGACAATGATAAGGAGAAGATTGAGTGTCTAACTAAAGAGCTAAATACTCTTAAGTTAGCTCATGAAACTACCTTGGAAGATCATCAAGAACTTTGAAAGACTCATGAGATGTTACGCTTTGAAAAGCTCAACCTAGAGCAAGAGCAAGAGTTTTTAAAGGCAATCAATGATGATCTTCGCAAGAAAAGTTCTTCTTACATTGCCAAGCGTTTACTCTTGTCTACTTACATGCCACAAGTTAAATCTAGCAACAAAAGTAAGAAAGATTCTTCTTCTAGTAGTAACAATAATCATACTAAATCCAATGTTGTTGCTTCTAGTAGTTCTCTTGATTCCACTAATGATTCTCTTAGCCAAGTTACACTTGAGAAAGAAAATAGCTTATTGAAGGGAATTATAGAGAAAGGTATTTACAAGAGCCTTGCCGGAAGTAAGCAATTTGAGGAAATTGTATGCAAGCAAGGAAGGCACCGGAAGAATCAAGGTGTTGGTTTTGAACGAAAGTTCAATGCCAATGGAGTTGAGTGGGAAGAAGATCAACACCCCTAAGTCAATATACTCATATATAGATGACCTAGTCATCGCAAATTGCTTGATAGATGCTAGAGTGTTTGTTCATGCTTTTCCACATATTTCATTTGCCATTTTATTGTGTGAGCATGTTGGTTGCGTATTGTAACCATTCGAGGACATCCACTTGTTGCTTTGATTGTTTGGCTCTTTCTCTTTTGCCAAGTGGATGGACAAGAATGCCTAAGAACCTTCTCTAGCTATCAATGCTTTTCCCCTCTCAAATTCTATTCATTCTACATCACAAACTTTGATCAAGTCAGATTCGAACCACTCTGTGTGAGGAGCACTCAGAGTCCCCGATTCGCCATAGACTTAAACTTCCAAAAACCTCTTTGTGCATTTTGGTCTAACCGAGTCATCCATTTCGGTCAAATAGAGTTCACTAAGTTGATCTAGGTTTTCATCTCGGTGCAACTGATTTGAACACTTTGGTCACACCGAGTTGCAGTATCCGCTTGCGATTCTGCAATCTCGGTGCCACCGAGTTGTTCCACTCGGTCACACCGATAGAGTCAGGATATATATAGTAACGGGTGAGATTTTGGAAAATTCTTCAAAAGCCCTCAGCCCGCGCGTGTCCTGCTCTGCCTCCTCGGGTCTCCGGATTGCCTCCTCGCTGCCAGTGACCTCCCGTCGCTGGTTTCTGCCGCCGTCGACGGAATCTGCTCCGCCGCCGTCGCCACAGCGAACACCTGCCATACTAGGGTATGTGTTCGACCCCTTGTGCTCTCATTATTCCTCCGATTCCTAGCACAAGTTCAATGCCATGAATGAAATCAATCTATCCAGCGAAAACTTCCTTTGGCTTAGTTTGATTTGAAAGTTTTAGGGTTAGCTGTCCGCAGAACTCATCTCGGACTAACGGAATCGTAGAAATTGGTCTCACCGATTTGGCTTAGGCCATTGCACATGCGCTTTTTGGTCTGACCGAAAACAGCAAATTGGTGTGACCGAGTTCAATACTCTGTGAAACCCTAGCAATCTCGGTGCCACCGAACTGTGACTCGGTCTGACCGAGTTCACCAGTTTAGGTTCCAAATGTTGCTTCGGTATCACCGAGTTTATCAATTCAGTAGCTCCGCTCCGAGATCATTTCAGTAGAGAACTAAAACTAAGATTTTGACTCATTCGTTTTGCAAAATCTTTGCACTTTGTGATGCTCATCTACTCTACCTCATCTACATCTATTCACAGGGTTTGATGTTAGTTTGCCTGCCAAGATGTCTGACCAAAGTGATAGCCAGAATAAGTCTGAAGAGCAAGTGCAAATGAGTAAGGGCACTAGTACCTCAAGCAGCTATGATAAGGGCAGCATGAGCACACCTAGTAACTTGCCCAAGGCAGCCACTAGAGCAAGGAAGAAGAGAACCTCAAACTATGAAGATGAGGATTATGTTGCTGTTGAGGATGAGGCCACCTCAAAGAAGACGGTGATGAAGGAGTATGTCAGTGCTGCTACCACAAAGCCTGGTATGAACAAGAAGGCACCAGCTAGGAGAGTGCCAACATCCAAGCCAAGAAAAGTTGCCATAGGAGAAACCATGAAATTCGCACTAGAATCTGAAGATGGTGAAGCAGTTGGTGAAGGCAAGAAGAAGAAGAGGGCAAGAACCATCACTGTAAAAGTTCTTGGAAAGGCAACTATGGTGAGAGATTCTGAAGAGGAAGTGGAAGAGGATGCTGCTCCAGCACCCAAGTCCCAAAAGCTTATGGGAGATGCAATCAAGTCAGGGGCTACTTCTAAGCCCAAACCTGCTCTCAAAGCTACTGCTCAAACCACCAAGTCTGCACCCAAGAGAAGCACCAGAAACATCCCAGCTGAAGAGAAGAACAAGGCCCCAATGCCTGAAGTTGAAGAAGTAGATGCTGAAGCCCAAGTGCTGAGAAAGCTTGAACCAAAGATCCTAGACCACAATGACACTCATCCAGTGGCAGAGGACATGAGCATCAGGAAGGATGCAGGTCTGAGACTTTGGAGGAAGAGAGATCCTTATGCTGTGAGAAGGAAAACTAAAGTGGACTATAGGTTCCAGACCAAAGAACAACAAAACTTCTATGAGACCATTTTGCTTGACAAGAAGCCAATTGTTTGTGACATGAGATGGGTTGACTGGACATACATTAGAGAGAATTAAGATAACTTCCCAGGAGTATATGACAGCTTCGAGGCTTTTGGAGTTGACAAGTTTGTTGGACAGAATCTCACCAAGTGGAATGATGAGCTGATCATGCAATTCTACTCCATTGCTCATTTCTATCGAGATGGGAGGATAGTATGGATGTCTGAAGGTACTAGGTACCAATCAACTGTTGATGAATGGGCCAAATTGATCAATGCTCCAGAAGACCATGAGGATGACTTGGATGTGTATGCCAAGAAGAAGAAAGACCACAACTCCATGGCAAGTATGTACAAGGAGATTCCTGATGAAGCCCTGGAAACTCATAAGTTGGGCTCAGTGAAGTATCTGTTGTCTGGTCTGCCTACTATCAACACCATCCTGAGGCATACTCTATTTCCCAAGTCTGGAGATCATAGGATGATAAGAGGACATTAAATCAACTTGCTGCACATTTTTTATGTCCCTCAAAAATTCAAGGTCATGAGTCTGATTGTAGAAACAATCAAGAGGACAGTTGCTGATTAGAAAAGGTCTTGTGGGTATGCTCCACAAATTCAGGTGCTCATCAACTCAAAGATGGGCACAAGCACCTACTTGTTGGAGAAGGAGCACTTACCTCTCAAGCCATATTTTGAAGACAACACAATTGTGATGGATGAGAATGACCCTTCATCAGTTCAAGCACATGAGAAGAGAGCAAACGCAAGGGCAGAGAAAGCTGCAAAGATGCCAAGTGCTGAAGTGGCATCTCAAGTGTTCTTGAAGAGCAAACAAGATCAACTTGGTTTTCTGATCCAATATACTTTGAGGATTGAGAAGGGCTTGGCCACCCTGACTCAGAATCAGGAGAGTTTGGCGAGGATCATTGAACAAAATTTCTATGACCTTGATCTGAAAGTCACTGAGATACAGACAGTAGTTGAGCAGCTCCAGGAGGATGTAGAGGTGAAGAAAGGCAAGGCAACTACAGAAGCTTTTTAGGATGTTCCAAGAGGTCAGAGGTCAGCTGCAGTGCCGGTACCTGATACTAGAGCTACAGCTTTAGTGCCACCTCCAACAGCCACTTCACCAGCTCCAGCTACATCGACAGAAGCCTTCGTTCTTGGAGTCATCACTACAACACCTCATGGAGATCAAGCCTGAGAGACGCATATCACTATGCATATTTGAACTTTTTGGTAACTTGTTGCCAAAGGGGGAGAAATATGTATAGATCATAGCCTTCGAGAGAGAGAGTGTTGCTTTTTATCTCTCTTGCACTTTATTTGGTTGAACTTTAATGTGTTCTTGCTTGATACATTATGTCCTTGTGTGAGATACTTGAATGATCATGTGTGTGATCATATGCTACTTTAATGTGTGTTTCGATGATATTATCTCTTATATCCATATATGATCATTCACTTTGCTTGGTGATGAGTGCATGCTTTTAATTGATATCATTTTGAGCGCTCCACCAAGATGTATGTGACATGGAAGAGTAACCCATGATACTAATTGATTATGCATTTGCATCAAAAGAAAATCTTAAATAATGCACAAATTTAAGGGGAGATCTTGCTTATCACATACTTCTCAAAGCGATGATGTATTTCAATCTTATTATAATTTGTCGAAGTTTTGATCTATATGTTGTCATCAATTACCAAAAAGGGGGAGATTTAAAGTGCAACTATCCCTGGGTGGTTTTGGTAATGATTAACAACATACAGCTCATTGAACTAATGCTATTTCAAGATGAATATTTCAAGAAAGTTCAATGATTGGCATGGCATGGATTAGGAATGTGGACCCCTCAAAATGCTAAGGACAAAGGATTGGCTCAAGCTCTAAAGCTCAAGACTCTACATTTTACTTTTAGTGATCCAAGATCACACTAAGTCTGTAGGAAAAGCCAATACTATTAAAAGGGGATGAGGTGTTGCTTAATGGCTTGCTTGCTCAAAATGCTTAGTGATATGCTCCAAAAACTCTCAACCACTTTCTCATATCCACATATGTCCCAAACCAAAAGTCAATCTCGGCCCCACCGATTTGATCTATCCAGTGCCACCGAGTTCATTTGACATAGCCACTACCAGAAACCCTAGTCTTTTCGGTCTCACCGATAGGGATCTCGGTCTCACCGATAGGGATCTCGGTCTCACCGAGATGGGATTGCAAACTCTCTATTTCCCTTCGTAATGTTTAGGTCTAACCGAGATGAGCGATTGGTCCCACCGAGTTTGCAATGCAAACTCCCAGTTTCCCTTTCGTAACGTTTCGGTCCCATCGAGATGAGCGAATCGGTCCCATCGAGTTTGCCTGACCAACTCTCTGGTTAGCTTATTACCAAAGTCGGTCCCACCGAGTTTGTGTAATCGGTCTCACCGAGATTACGTTATGCCCTAACCCTAACAAAATCGATTCCATCGAGTTGACGTGTCGGTCCCACCGAAATGCCTAATGGTCACATTATGAACTAAATCGGTCCGACCGAGTTTTATGATTCGGTCCCACCGAGTTTGGTAAATTGTGTGTAACGGTTAGATTTTGTGTGGAGGCTATATATACCCCTCCACCCTCTCCTCATTCATGGGGGAAGCCATCAGAACATGCCTACACTTTCAACATTCATTTTCTGAGAGGGAACCACCTACTCATGTGTTGAGGCCAAGATATTCCAATCCAACCATATGAATCTTGATCTCTAGCCTTCCCCGAGTTGCTTTCCACTCAAATCATCTTTCCACCAAATCCAATCTTATGAGAGAGAGTTGAGTGTTGGGGAGACTATCATTTGAAGCACAAGAGCAAGGAGTTCATCATCAACACACCATCTATTACCTTTTGGAGAGTGGTGTCTCCTAGATTGGTTAGGTGTCACTTGGGAGCCTTCGTCAAAATTGTGGAGTTGAACCAAGGAGTTTGTACGGGCAAGGAGATCGCCTACTTCATGAAGATCTACCCTAGTGAGGCAAGTCTTAGTGGGCAATGGCCATGGTGGGATAGAAAAGGTTGCTTCTTCGTGGACCCTTCATGGGTGGAGCCCTCCATGGACTCACGCAGCCATTACCCTTCGTGTGTTGAAGTCTCCATCAACGTGGATGTACAATAGCACCACCTATCGGAACCACGCCAAAAATCTCCGTGTCAACATTCCGTTTGTTCCCTCCAAACTCCTTCCCTTTACCTTCATATGAAATGATTTACATTCCGCTACTATACTCTTAGAATTGCATGTGTAGGTTGATTGCTTGACTTGTGCTAAGTTGCTAAAATCTGCCAAGAACTAAAATTGGGAAAATGATAGATTTTTATTTGGTCAAGTAGTCTAATCACCCCCCCTCTAGACATACTTTCGATCCTACAGATCATCATGCCGTCTCTAAATCTTGAGTGGCCAAAGTTTTCTATCATGGGTTTTATTGGTTGACGGCTCATGTTGATGCCGAGGATCTAGTCAATAAATGTGATGGATGTCAGAAATTTTCTCGATGGGCACATGTGCCAGCTCAAGAGTCGAGGATGATTCCAATAACTTTGTCATTTGCGGTCTAGGGGCTTGATATGGTTGGAGCTTTCAAAAGGTCTAATGGTAAGAAAACCCACCTCTTGGTGGCAGTTGACAAATTTACCAAGTTGGTTGAAGCAGAGCCGGTCAGCAAGTGTGATGCGGCGACTGCAGTCCAGTTTGTTAAAAAGTTGATCTTCCGTTTTGGTTACCCTCATAGTATCATCACTGATAATGGCACTAATTTGTCTAAGGGTGCTATGAAGGAGTTCTGTTAACGGGAGTATGTTTACCTTTATGTTTCTTCTATGGCTCATTCGCAGTCTAATGGTCAAGCTGAGAGAGCTACTCAAGAAATTTTGAGAGGTATCAAGCCCCGGCTTATGGTTCCTTTGAAGCGAATGCCAGGTTGTTGGGTTGAGGAGTTACCTTGAGTACTCTAGAGTATCAATACCACCCTCAACATGTCAATAGGCTATACGCCTCTCTTCATGGTCTATGGTGTAGAGGCGGTTCTTCCAAGTGACATCCGTCATGACTCGCCCCGCGTAGTGGCTTATGTTGAAGCTGATAATGAGATAGCGTGTCAAATCACACCTAATGCCTTGGATGAGGAGTGTGACCTTACGGCGGCTCATTCAACGATCTATGAAGAAGACTTGCATCGCCATCATAGCCGCGGAGTTAAAACTTGAGCATTTCAAGAAGGTGACTTGGTACTCCGGCTGATTCAAGGTCAGACAAATATGCTTAAGTTATCACCTCCTTGGTAAGGGCCCTTTGTGGTTAGCGAAAACTGAAATAACGGGTCTTATTACCTCATTGATATACGAGAGCACAAGGATTCACGCAAGTCGAAGGAGGAGACCCACCGGCCCTGGAATACTGCTCATCTTCGACCTTATTACACCTGAGCCACCGACTCTCGTCTTTGTACATATATTTGTCAGTGTATATTTTTTTATGATCAATATAATAAAGCTGGCATCCCTGATAATTCAGGGCCTTTGTCATTTCTGTGTATCTGAGTCTTTATTATGTGGTCATAATGTCACTTGGGGGCTTCCAACCCACCGGGTTTAGCTTTCATACCCTCTTGACCAGGCATGGACACCAAATTATAAGTTATCCTGCCTGTTTGCAACTTTCTACTCCACCAGTTGACCCGCCGAACTCTTAATAGTCAATATTTTTTAGACCCTAAACTTGTTAAGGTTAAAATGACAGCTTGTGTCACGTGAGAGCCGACTTACAGTGAGCTAGGATTAACTCAGTGGCTGTGTGGCCCTTGAAAGCACATGGCCCTACGAGCCAACTTGTTTGGTCGTGCTTTGGTATGCCGACCAGGCAATTATTTGACATTTTTTGAATTTTTCTCTTGAAGTCCTTTGGATTTTGTTTCATCATTAAGATTTTTTCTGTTCAGGGAATTTTGATGAGCTGGATCATAAAAATCCGATTGTATGACTCATGCTTGGGTATTTTGTGGTAACTGATGACCCACAAGTGTAGGGGATCTATCATAGTCCTTTCGATAAGAAAGAGTGTCGAACCCAACAAGGAGCAGAAGGAAATGACAAGCGGTTTTCAGTAAGGTATTCTCTGCAAGCACTGAAATTATCGGTAACACATAGTTTTGTGATAAGGTAATTCGTAATGGGTAACAAGTAACAAGAGTAAATAAGGTACAACAAGGTGGACCAATCATTTTTGTAGCAAAGGACAAGCCTAGACAAACTCTTATATAGAGAAAAGCGCTCCCGAGGACACATGGGAATTATCGTCAAGCTAGTTTTCATCACGCTCATATGATTAGCGTTCGTTACTTTGATAATTTCATATGTGGGTGAACTGGTGCTTGGGTACTGCCCTTTCTTGGACAAGCATCCCACTTATGATTAACCCCTATGCAAGCATCTACAACTACAACAGAAGTATTAAGGTAAACCTAACCATAGCATGAAACATATGGATCCAAATCAGCCCCTTACAATGCAACGCATAAACTATGGTTTAAGCTTCTGTCACTCTAGCAACCCATCATCTACTTATTACTTCCCAATGCCTTCCTCTAGGCCCAAACAATAGTGAAGTGTCATGTAGTCGACATTCACATAAAACCACTAGAGGAAAGACAACATACATCTCATCAAAATATCGAACGAATACCAGATTCACATGACTACTTATAGCAAGACTTCTCCCATGTCCTCAGGAAAAAACGTAACTACTCACAAATCATATTCATGTTCATAATCAGAGGGGTATTAATATGCATAAAGGATCTGAACATATGATCTTCCACCGAATAAACCAACTAGCATCAACTACAAGGAGTAATCAACACTACTAGCAACCCACAGGTACCAATCTGAGGTTTTGGGACAAAGATTGGATACATGAGATAAACTAGGGTTTGAGAGGAGATGGTGCTGGTGAAAATGTTGATGGAGATTGACCCCCTTCCGATGAGAGGATCGATGGTAATGATGATGGTGATGATTTCCCCCTCCCGGAGTGATGTTTCCCCGGCAGAACAGCTCAACCGGAGCCCTAGATTGGTTTCGCCAAGGTTCCGCCTCGTGGTGGCGGTGTTTCTTCCCGAAAGCTTGATTATGATTTTTTCCAGGGTAAAAGACTTCATATAGTAGAAGATGGCCACCGGAGGACTGCCAGGGGGCCCACGAGGCAGGGGGTGCGCCCCACCCTCATGGCCAGGGTGTGGGCCCCCTCTGGTACTTTCTTCGCTCAGTATTTTTTTTATTAATTCCAAAAATAACTTCTGTGGAGTTTCAGGACTTTTGGAGTTGTGCAGAATAGGTCTCTAATATTTGCTCCTTTTCCAGCCTAGAATTCCAACTGCCGGCATTCCCCCTCTTCATGTAAACCTTGTAAAATAAGAGAAAATAGGCATAAGTATTGTGACATAACGTGTAATAACAGCCCATAATGCAATAAGTATTGATATAAAAGCATGATGCAAAATGGACATATCAACTCCCCCAAGCTTAGACCTCGCTTGTCCTCAAGTGGAAGCCGAAATCGAAAAATATGTCCAGATGTTTAGAGATAGAGGTGTCGATAAAATAAAATACGGACATGAGGGCATCATCATCATTCTTATAACAGCAACATATATATATATATATATATATATATATATATTTTGTCATATGATTTCTTATGCTCAAGTAACAATCTATTCACAATGTCAAGTATGAATCAGAAACTTTATTGAAAACTAACAAACTATAATCACAGTCACTAAAGCAATTGCAATTTATCATAACATTGGAAAGAGTCAATATAAGAGCTTTTCAGCAAGTCCACATACTGTGACGCCCCCGATTTAATCGTACACTAATCATACATGCAAACGTGTACGATCAAGATCAGGGACTCACGGGAAGATATCGCAACACAACTCTACAAATAAAATAAGTCATACAAGCATCATATTACAAGCCAGGGGCCTCGAGGGCTCGAATACAAGAGCTCGATCATAGGCGAGTCAGTGGAAGCAACAATATCTGAGTACAGACATAAGTTAAACAAGTTTGCCTTAAGAAGGCTAGCACAAACTGGGATACAGATCGAAAGAGGCGCAGGCCTCCTGCCTGGGATCCTCCTAAACTACTCCTGGTCGTCGTCAGCGGGCTGCACGTAGTAGTAGGCACCTCCGGTGTAGTAGGGGTCGTCGTCGACGGTGGCGTCTGGCTCCTGGACTCCAGCATCTGGTTGCGACAACCAGAAAGAAAGGAAAAGGGGAAAAAGGGGGGAGAAAGCAACCGTGAGTACTCATCCAAAGTACTCGCAAGCAAGGAACTACACTACATATGCATGGGTATATGTGTAAGGAGGCCATATCAGTGGACTGAACTGCAGAATGCCAGAATAAGAGGGGGATAGCTAATCCTGTCGAAGACTACGCTTCTGGCAGCCTCCGTCTTGCAGCATGTAGAAGAGAGTAGATTGAAGTCCTCCAAGTAGCATCTCCAAGTAGCATCTCCAAGAGCATCTCCAGTAGCATCGCATAGCATAATCCTACCCGGCGATCCTCTCCTCGTCGCCCTGTAGAAAAGCGATCACCGGGTTGTCTGTGGAACTTGGAAGGGTGTGTTTTATTAAGTATCCGGTTCTAGTTGTCATAAGGTCAAGGTACAACTCCAAGTCGTCCTGTTACCGAAGATCACGGCTATTCGAATAGATTAACTTCCCTGCAGGGGTGCACCACATAGCCCAACACGCTTGATCCCATTTGGCCGGACACACTTTCCTGGGTCATGCCCGGCCTCGGAAGATCAACACGTCGCAGCCCCACCTAGGCAAACAGAGAGGCCAGCACGCCGGTCTAAACCTAAGCGCACAGGGGTCTGGGCCCATCGCCCATAGCACACCTGCACGTTGCGTACGCGGCCGAAAGCAGACCTAGCCTAGTGGCGTTCCAGTCCAATTCGGCGCGCGCCGCTCCGTCGCTGACGTCTGAAGTGCTTCGGCTGATACCACGACGTCGGGATACCCATAACTACTCCCACGTAGATGGTTAGTGCGTATAGGCTCGTAGCCGACTCAGATCAAATACCAAGATCTCGTTAAGCGTGTTAAGTATCCGCGAACGCCGAACAGGACCAGGCCCACCTGTCTCCTAGGTGGTCTCAACCTGCCCTGTCGCTCCGCCACAAAGTAACAGTCGGGGGCCGTCGGGAACCCAGGCCCACCACTACCTGGATGGAGCCACCTGCCCCTTTAGCCCCCATCTCCAAACAGTATCACCAGTAATGTAACAGTGTAAGTATATAGTATATGCCCGTGATCACCTCCCGAAGTGATCACAGCCCAGTAGTATAGCATGGCAGACGGACAAGAGTGTAGGGCCACTGATGGAACACTAGCATCCTATACTAAGCATTTAGGATTGCGGGTAAGGTATCAATGACTGTAGCAGCAATGACAGGCTATGCATCAGAATAGGATTAACGAAAAGCGGTAACATGCTACACTACTCTAATGCAAGCAGTATAGAGAAGAGTAGGCGATATCTGGTGATCAAAGGGGGGGCTTGCCTGGTTGCTCTGGCAAGAGAGAGGGGTCGTCAACTCCGTAGTCGAACTGGGCAGCAGCAGCGTCGGTCTCGTAGTCTACCGGAGAGAAGAGGGGGAAGAAATAATGAATACAGAGCAAACAAAGCATCACAAAATATAACAAGGCAATACGCGGTGTTCGGTGTGCCCTAACGCGGTAGTAGGTGATACCGGTGAAGGGGGGAAAACATCCGGGAAAGTATTCCCGGTGTTTCGTGTTTTTGGGCAGAGGAGCCGGAGGGGGAAAGTTGCGAGTTCGATAGGTTAGGGGTGTGTGGCGGACGAACGGGTTGCGTATCCGGATTCGTCTCGTCGTTCTGAGCAACTTTCACGTTGAAAATATTTTAATCCGAGTTACGGATTAAAAGATATGATTTTTTAAAAGATTTTAACAATTTTGGAATTTAATTATTTATTTAATTAATTCGAAAAAAATGTATTTATGACGTCAGGATGATGTCATGCTGACGTCAGCAGTCAACAGGGGTTGACTGAGTCAACCCTGACATGTGGGTCCAGGGGGACCCACCTGTCATCCTCTAATTAGGTTAATTAGGGTTTAGGTTAATCTAATTACAGTTTAATTAAACTTAACTAGTTAATTAAATTAATTAAACCGGATTAATTAACTTAATTAATTCATTAATTAATTAATTAATTAATAATTAATTTTATTATTTTTTATTTTTATTTAATAATTTTAATTTTAATTCATTTTAATTATTTTTTATTATTTTTTATTATTTTTTTAATCCCTCTTTTTTTTGTTCTGGGGCGTGGGCCCCATGTGTCTGTGGCCCAGAGGGGCTAGCGGGCATGGGTGCGGCGCTCGCCCGAACGGCGCGGGCGTTGGGCGCGGGCGCACCCGAGCGGGCACTCGCCCGCAGGGTGGGACGAGGCCGCCGGGGCACCGACGATGGGGCACGCCGGCGCGGCCAGCCGGGGCCACGGCGGGCGGAGGTGAGGGGGGGTGGCGCCGGCGCGGACAGTGGCGCGCGGGGCTGGGGTGGACACGACCAGCGAGGAGGAGCGCCGGCGGGTGCTGCGGGCGCCGTGGGGAGCAGCACAGGGCGAGGGGCAGGGGGCTCGCGGTGGCCAACGGCGATGCCAACAGTGGTGGTGGCCGCGAGCGCGTGCATACGGGGACAGAGGAAGAGAAGAGGCCGGGGGCCTCACCGGCGATCGTGGGGACTAGGTAGTGGGCTCGGGGAGGGTTGGGGACGACGTCGACGGAGTCGAGGCGGAGGAGCTCCGGGAGGAGGACGAGGACGCGAGGTGGTGACTCCGGCGAGGGGGCTCCTGCGGCGGGGTCCCGGGCGGCGGGGTCGCGGCGAGGCGGCAGTCGAGGTGGAGGGCGACGCAGTTTTAGGTGACGTCGTGGGAGCTCGCCCAAGTGGCTGTCGATTGCGGTGGCGAGGCGCGTTTGAAGGGCAACGCGGCGCCGGGCTCGGGTGCCGACGTGGATGACGACGGGGAGGGGTTTCTCCGGACGGCGTCGGCAAGGTCCAACGATGGTGCGGCGTCGAGGAGGCGGGGGCGAGGTAGCGGGCGGCGCCGGAGACGACGAGCGGCGTCGGCGCGCCGGGGTCGAGGGCAGCGGGCGTACAGATCGAGCGGGGGGAGAGAGAGAGTGGGGGGGCTCGATCCCGATCCAGGAGTGGATCGGGGGAGGGAGAGTGGGGGCGCGAGTAGGGGAGTGGGGGTGTCGGTGCCTAGGGTTTCGGCACCAGGGGGTTAAGGGAGTGGGGTGGGCCGGCCGGTTGGCCTTTGCCCAGTTGGGCTGGTGGCCTGCTGGGCCGAAGCCCAGTGATGGGGGTTTGCTTTTTTTTTTCTTTTTTACTTATTTTCTTTAATGTTTTCATTTAAAGTTTCTTTTATTTTAGTTTTATAAAATACCCAGTCAGCACCTAAGTTAGTATTACTAATTAGTCCACTGCCACAATTATTTTGGCACACTACTAATTTAGTTTTATTATTATAACTTTATAAAAGGCATCTAATTAATTGTTTTTGCTGTCATTTCTATTACTTTAGTGCATTTAAATATTTTATTAAAAGATAATTTATCCACCAATATTTACTAAGGATTATTAGACACATTAGGAACAATTTAGTTTTGACTTTTGAAAACTTTAATTGTTTAACTTAAATTCAAATTTTGAATATGAATCGTTTCGAACTAACGTGAGATTATCAACAGTAATCCGAGGTGACATGGCATCCTTAATGTGGGGTTACTATAGCCTAATTATCCGGGCGTCACAATTCTCCTCCACTACAAGAAATCTCGTCCCGAGATTTAAGGGGGAAGTAAGGGGGAAAGTTCTGGTTACGAAATTCTAACGAGTCTTCTCAGTCTTGGCTGCCCTTTCGAAGAGGTTGATCCCTTTCGTTGATGTCTTCATTTCTCTGCTTCAAGGCACCATGATCAAGTCGTCATCCTTTCTTCGGGATCTCCATCGTCCTACGAACGCGACCAAGGGGAAAAACTCCGGAAGAATGCATCTCCACAAAGCTGGGCATCTGACGGTGAACTCAATGGGAAATACACAAGGTACCCCGCGAGTTGTATTACAGTGAATTCGTTGAGTGCAATATACGATGGTACCAAAGTTTCAAACGGGTAGGCAATCGTTCATTGCCTGAAACAGAGTGTGAATGGGGTTCAGAGCAACGGGAATAAGTATTGTGTCCGATACCAGAATTGATCACTAGGAAGGTGGCTCGCAAATTACATACGAAGTCAAGCTATAGGAATAACTTTGGCAACAGGGTGTATAGGAGAGTCAGGTTTCGATCCTGTGAAACGGTGGGTTATGGGCCCACCATGTGGTTCTTTTTTTTAATAGGAGCAGTGACATCTTGCACGGTCATGATAGCAAGGCATGTCAGGGAGTACCATGTCAGCTATGTCGGCAACAACGTTGGTACCAAGGGCGAGGGACGAAGAGAACCATTTTCCTGCTCGTTGAAACGAGGCGGACCAATAGGCAAGGTTCCCGTCCATCGGTGGTTACCGGAATGTCATCAATAATAGTAACAAGGTCTTACTGACCGAGTTGTACATCGAGGTGTTTGCACAAGCAGTGGATTATTACTGCTTATATCATATAGATCATAGAAAGGTTTAATCAAAACCAATGGAAGGAAAATTGATCATCAGATTAAACAAAACAATGGAAAGGAAAATATGTTTAAACACATATTTCGAGGGTATATCCTTCCCAAGGACAAGCAGAGCAAGATATCCATGACGGGATATAAAGTAGAAAACCATTTAGGTAAGGGAGGAGGAATCTCATGATATTACTCATACAACGGTGTTAGGATAATTGATAATTAAAATATAGCATCGTGCTTCAAACGTGCCTGTTGAAAATCGGAGTACCATAGACATGCTTCGAGATAGCATTGACATGGTCATCAGGTGAAGATCAGACTTTGGAAACACAAAGGATCCATCAGGAACAACTTGTACAATAAGTCTTACAATTTCCTCATGGGTGAATGGATAACCTTGCTGAAAAGGAATCTATAATGATAGGTCCTCCAGCCGGGGGGGGGGTGCTAGGCATGACATCATGTTACTGGGTCATCAAAGGATCAATATCATAACTCTTGGAAAGTTGTCCTAACCATCATATCTGACGGAGATTCAGGTATGATTGGTGTCAGGATACCTCAGGCTCAGGATGCCTGAGAAGAAAGGTGCAACACCAATTGACGGGATGACACTGAAAGATTCTCGGGAAATGAACTATGAAGTGACTTCCGTTAACAAGAGTTCATCATTAACCCAAGGAGAGGACAAGGAGGTGTCTGGTGAACTCAACGGCAATTCACCGAGATTCCCAAAAGATGGATTTCCACCATTAAGTGAACAAGGAGATAACATTTGTCAGATCAAATGATATAGGGAAGTATGCTCGAGGAAAGCATACACAATTAAACATTGGTTGAAAGGTGCGCCCGAAATATGGGTTGGGTTGCACGACCAATGTCAGAATGGTGATTCAATTAGCGAAGGACTTAGAATGAACTATCGCCCATTCACTTCAAAGCAATAGGGTTGCTAGAAGTTTTGAATTCACACGTCATAGCTCCATTGTCGGTATTCCGGTTGAAAACAATACGGGGACCAAGGAATGAACGAAGATGGCAAGTAGTATTATGATATCAAGAATTATTAAGAGGTGGTGAAATTCTCACCACATTCTTGACAAAAGAGATGGTAATACTTCCGAGGTAAGGAAGATCAACTGCTGGGTAGCAGTGATCTCAAGGTTTACACCAAACACGAACAAGTTGTGTTGAACGGAAGGCAATAAAGTGGTCGATGAGAACAGGAATCATCGAGGGGCAAGGATGGTATTACCCATCATGAATTCAATTGAATTCCTGGAAGAGCTCATAAGGTTGATGATGATCACGACACAATTGTCGAGAGATTTCATGCAGATGTAGTCAATCAGCGACGACATCAAGTCAAAGGAATGATGAAGCAAGAGGTTATTGGAACCACAGTTACGACACAAACTCGAACTCAAGCTTGTTGTTTAAGGTGAAATGATATGACGATGAGGATCGACGTAAGGTTAGTTCATCGTCGAAAATTGGTGCTCCGAGAATAAGGACCAGGTAGCACAGTTAGAATCGTCACGACAATGATATAGCCAAACAGGCTAGGAATGGCGTGATCGGGTACAAACTCGTACTTATAGAAGCTTACTGAAGAGTTGTTGAACCGAAAAGCGGACTCGGTTCAGTTATCGGTGTCTTTGAGTGTTCAATAACTCAGAGCCCACAAAAAATTGGAATCGGTGGGAAGGTAGCACTTGATGAAGAACTCATAAAAAGTTATGCAGTTCCATGATAATCTCGAGATACGAGGGGGGTAATACTCGACGACAGATCAAAGTAAAGGTTGGACTGGTGTATTGATCCATAGAAGACAATTGTTTTAACTTGTCCGAGAAAAGAGATCAAAGAAGAACAATCATGGTCGGAACCACGATTGCAGAAGGCCAGATCCTAGATATAAGATGAACTTATACCAAGGAATAATTCATTTAAGAGAAGCTTTAATGATAAGATCTACATCGCGTCCATGGGCATGAACACAAGTTCAAGGTCGACTCCCACTTCTCCAATGCACAACCTTTCATTCACTTCTCGCGCTCAATGAAGTTGTAGTTTTGAAATTTTATCTGGCAAAATACCAGAAGAGTACGACTCGTGAAAACTTTCGAGCCCACACATATTAAGGAAGGCATAGGTTCAACCCATCGGGGCATCTTAGAATCATATACCAGAATCTTTAGAAGTAATTAACTCAAGCTCGAAGACAGAGCATGGTTGAGAAAGCAGACGATACAATTTACCAAAGGCATTATGTATCAGAGAAAAGGCTCACAAGGTTATTGAATATGAAGGGCGTTGTCAGATAAAATCCAACAAAGGATCTGGTGGTCCACAAGGGATCTGACGTGAGCATCGGTACTCAACTAGAGGAAGCAAATTATAGAAACAACTGACTAACTCAATTGTCAAATGCAAAGGAATTATGATTTCCAAATCAAGGGATCAGAAGCAATGCTCTGATTAGGGGTGGATAAGTTGAATAGCCTTAGGGTACAATTGGATTGGTCGAGAACCAATTCCAGTTAAAAGGATGGCAGCTCAGCCGGAAAATTAATTTATAAGGATCAATGATGATTGCGTGTATTCGCAAACATATTGAGTCAACAGACTCAAAATGATAATGACAAGGAATGTCATTAAGACTACGAGACTTATGGGATTAACCATAATGCAAGCAAGCAAGAATTTCAAGAGCCAAAGGCTCCAGAGGATTTTCGGAAGATCGAATATTATTTTGAAGACTTTTGTGAAACACATGAACAACTGGGGATAAGCGGATACTCGACAAGTGCGAGAATTATCCATAGGGGTATTCAGGTGACAAGGAATTGCAAGACAGTAGGCACAAGATATTCTCGGATCAATAGAGAGAATTTCGGGGTATCTTGTAATAACAAGATCAACTGGGAATAAAAGTAAGAACGTCAAGTGTATGTATTTATCCATAGGGATATTTCGATGGTAGGGAATTGCAAAAGCAACGGACACAAAGTCTCAAAAGAGTTTCGGCGAGTAACTTCGAAATCTTCTGGTGCAGTCGGCGATCACCTGGACTGAAGGGGCTCTCCGGGAGAAAGTATTTTCGAGAACCTAAAGTCAGATTTTAGTAAAAATCGTTTAACCCGAATAGAAGAGAGTTCAGAGTCCCAGAGTAAAGGTCGAGGAATAAAAGATCCTAATACCACCCAATGGCGACGTGGGCCCATGGGCCACACAGCCATGTTAGTAAAAGTTTTTCAAGACTAGACTCGACTTCGGCCAAGGAGTTGGAAAGGGGATTCCTACAGGCAGTCGGCTCTGATACCAACTTGTGACGCCCCCGATTTAATCGTACACTAATCATGCACGCAAATGTGTACGATCAAGATCAGGGACTCACGGGAAGATATCACAACACAACTCTACAAATAAAATAAGTCATACAAGCATCATAATACAAGCCAGGGGCCTCGAGGGCTCGAATACAAGTGCTCGATCATAGACGAGTCAGCGGAAGCAACAATATCTGAGTACAGACATAAGTTAAACAAGTTTGCCTTAAGAAGGCTAGCACAAACTGGGATACAGATCGAAAGAGGCGTAGGCCTCCTGCCTGGGATCCTCCTAGACTACTCCTGGTCGTCGTCAGCGGGTTGCACGTAGTAGTAGGCACCTCCGGTGTAGTAGGGGTCGTCGTCGACGGTGGCGTCTGGCTCCTGGACTCCAGCATCTGGTTGCGACAACCAGAAAGAAAGGAAAGGGGAAAAAGGGGGGAGAAAGCAACCGTGAGTACTCATCCAAAGTACTCGCAAGCAAGGAACTACACTACATATGCATGGGTATATGTGTAAAGGGCCATATCAGTGGACTGAACTGCAGAATGCCAGAATAAGAGGGGGATAGCTAATCCTGTCGAAGACTACGCTTCTGGCAGCCTCCGTCTTGCAGCATGTAGAAGAGAGTAGATTGAAGTCCTCCAAGTAGCATCTCCAAGTAGCATCTCCAAGCATCTCCAGTAGCATCGCATAGCATAATCCTACCCGGCGATCCTCTCCTCGTCGCCCTGTAGAAAAGCGATCACCGGGTTGTCTGTGGAACTTGGAAGGGTGTGTTTTATTAAGTATCCGGTTCTAGTTGTCATAAGGTCAAGGTACAACTCCAAGTCGTCCTGTTACCGAAGATCACGGCTATTCGAATAGATTAACTTCCCTGCAGGGGTGCACCACATAGCCCAACACGCTCGATCCCATTTGGCCGGACACACTTTCCTGGGTCATGCCCGGCCGCGGAAGATCAACACGTCGCAGCCCCACCTAGGCAAAACAGAGAGGCCAGCACGCCGGTCTAAACCTAAGCGCACAGGGGTCTGGGCCCATCGCCCATAGCACACCTGCACGTTGCGAGGGCGGCCGGAAGCAGACCTAGCCTAGTAGGCGTTCCAGTCCAATCCGGCGCGCGCCGCTCCGTCGCTGACGTCTGAAGTGCTTCGGCTGATACCACGACGTCGGGATACCCATAACTACTCCCACGTAGATGGTTAGTGCGTATAGGCTCGTAGCCGACTCAGATCAAATACCAAGATCTCGTTAAGCGTGTTAAGTATCCGCGAACGCCGAACAGGGCCAGGCCCACCTGTCTCCTAGGTGGTCTCAACCTGCCCTGTCGCTCCGCCACAAAGTAACAGTCGGGGGCCGTCGGGAACCCAGGCCCACCACTACCTGGATGGAGCCACCTGCCCCTTTAGCCCCCATCTCCAAACAGTATCACCAGTAATGTAACAGTGTAAGTATATAGTATATGCCCGTGATCACCTCCCGAAGTGATCACAGCCCAGTAGTATAGCATGGCAGACGGACAAGAGGTAGGGCCACTGATGGAACACTAGCATCCTACACTAAGCATTTAGGATTGCGGGTAAGGTATCAATGACTGTAGCAGCAATGACAGGCTATGCATCAGAATAGGATTAACGAAAGCAGGTAACATGCTACACTACTCTAATGCAAGCAGTATAGAGAAGAGTAGGCGATATCTGGTGATCAAAGGGGGGGCTTGCCTGGTTGCTCTGGCAAGAGAGAGGGGTCGTCAACTCCGTAGTCGAACTGGGCAGCAGCAGCGTCGGTCTCGTAGTCTACCGGAGAGAAGAGGGGGAAGAAATAATGAATACAGAGCAAACAAAGCATCACAAAATATAACAAGGCAATACGCGGTGTTCGGTGTGCCCTAACGCGGTAGTAGGTGATACCGGTGAAGGGGGGAAAACATCCGGGAAAGTATTCCCGGTGTTTCGTGTTTTCGGGCAGAGGAGCCGGAGGGGGAAAGTTGCGAGTTCGATAGGTTAGGGGGTGTGGCGGACGAACGGGTTGCGTATCCGGAATCGTCTCGTCGTTCTGAGCAACTTTCATGTTGAAAATATTTTAATCCGAGTTACGGATTAAAAGATATGATTTTTTAAAAGATTTTAACAATTTTGGAATTTAATTATTTATTTAATTAATTCGAAAAAAATGTATTTATGACGTCAGCATGATGTCATGCTGACGTCAGCAGTCAACAGGGTTGACTGAGTCAACCTGACATGTGGGTCCAGGGGGACCCACCTGTCATCCTCTAATTAGGTTAATTAGGGTTTAGGTTAATCTAATTACAGTTTAATTAAACTTAACTAGTTATTAAATTAATTAAACCGGATTAATTAACTTAATTAATTCATTAGTTAATTAATTAATTAATAATTAATTTTATTAATCATTTTTTTATTTTTATTTAATAATTTTATTTTTAATTCATTTTAATTCATTTTTATTATTTTTTATTATTTTTTTAATCCCTCTTTTTTTTTGTTCTGGGGCGTGGGCCCCATGTGTCTGTGGCCCAGAGGGGCTAGCGGGCATGGGTGCGGCGCTCGCCCGAACGGTGCGGGCGTTGGGCGCGGGCGCACCCGAGCGGGCACTCGCCCGCAGGGTGGGACGAGGCCGCCGGGGCACCGACGATGGGGCACGCCGGCGCGGCCAGCCGGGGCCACGGCGGGCGGAGGCGAGGGGGGGTGGCGCCGGCGCGGACAGTGGCGCGCGGGGCTGGGGTGGACACGACCAGCGAGGAGGAGCGCCGACGGGTGCTGCGGGCGCCGTGGGGAGCAGCACAGGGCGAGGGGCAGGGGGCTCGCGGTGGCCAACGGCGATGCCAACAGTGGCGGTGGTCGCGAGCGCGTGCATACGGGGACAGAGGAAGAGAAGAGGCCGGGGGCCTCACCGGCGATCGTGGGGACTAGGCAGTGGGCTCGGGGAGGGTTGGGGACGACGTCGACGGAGTCGAGGTGGAGGAGCTCCGGGAGGAGGACGAGGACGCGAGGTGGTGACTCCGGCGAGGGGGCTCCTGCGGCGGGGTCCCGGGCGGCGGGGTCGCGGCGAGGCGGCAGTCGAGGTGGAGGGCGACGCAGTTTCGGGTGACGTCGTGGGAGCTCGCCCAAGTGGCTGTCGATTGCGGTGGCGAGGCGCGTTTGAAGGGCAACGCGGCGCCGGGCTCGGGTGCCGACGTGGATGACGACGGGGAGGGGTTTCTCCGGACGGCGTCGGCGAGGTCCAACGATGGTGCGGCGTCAAGGAGGCGGGGGCGAGGTAGCGGGCGGCGCCGGAGACGACGAGCGGCGTCGGCGCGCCGGGGTCGAGGGCAGCGGGCGTACAGATCGAGCGGGGGGCGAGAGAGAGTGGGGGGGCTCGATCCCGATCCAGGAGTGGATCGGGGGGAGGGAGAGTGGGGGGCGAGTAGGGGGAGTGGGGGGTGTCGGTGCCTAGGGTTTCGGCACCAGGGGGTTAAGGGAGTGGGGTGGGCCGGCCGGTTGGCCTTTGCCCAGTTGGGCTGGTGGCCTGCTGGGCCGAAGCCTCAGTGATGGGGGTTTGCTTTTTTTTTTTCTTTTTTACTTATTTTCTTTAATGTTTTCATTTAAAGTTTCTTTTATTTTAGTTTTATAAAATACCCAGTCAGCACCTAAATTAGTATTACTAATTAGTCCACTGCCACAATTATTTTGGCACACTACTAATTTAGTTTTATTATTATAACTTTATAAAAGGCATCTAATTAATTGTTTTTGCTGTCATTTCTATTACTTTACTGCATTTAAATATTTTATTAAAAGATAATTTATCCACCAATATTTACTAAGGATTATTAGACACATTAGGAACAATTTAGTTTTGACTTTTGAAAACTTTAATTGTTTAACTTAAATTCAAATTTTGAATATGAATCGTTTCGAACTAACGTGAGATTATCAACAGTAATCCGAGGTGACATGGCATCCTTAATGTGGGGTTACTATAGCCTAATTATCCGGGCGTCACACATACTCAACTATCATTTAGTCTTATACAATTTCTAACACTCATGCAATACTTATGGGTATGAAGTTTTAATCGGACACAGAGAAAGATAGGGGCTTATAGTGTTGCCTCCCAACCTTTTACCTCAAGTGTAATGTCAACAATAATAGTTCATGCTAACTTACATCCAATTGGATATATATATTAGGATCTTTCCAACACAATGTGCTTGCCAAAGGATAAAATATAAAAAGTAAAGGTGAAGATCACCATGACTCTTGCATAATGTATAAGACAAGAACAGAAGATAGGCCCTTCACAGAGGGAAGCAGAGGTTGTCATGAGCTTTGATCGTTGGATGCACGAAATCTTAATGCAAAAGAACATCAGTTATATTGCCACTTGTGATATGAACCTTCATTATGCAGTCCGTCGCTTTTATTGCTTCCATATCAAGATTGTATAAAGCTTATTTTCTCCACACTAATAAGTCATACATATTTAGAGAGCAATTTTTATTGTATGCAAAATGACAACTTACTTGAAGGATCTTACTCAATCCATAGGTAGGTATGGTGGACTCTCATGGCAAAACTGGGTTTAAGGATATTCGGAAGCACAAGTAGTATCTCTACTTGGTGCAAAGAATTTGGCTAGCATGAGGGGGAATGGCAAGCTCAAAATGTTGGATGATCCATGACAATATACTTTATTTCGGATATAAGAAAACATAACCCATTATGTTGTCTTCCTTGTCCAACATCAACTCTTTAGCATGTCATATTTTAATGAGTGCTGACAATCATAAAAGATGTTCGAGATAGTATATTTATATGTGAAAACCTCTCTTTCTTTATTACTTCCTATTAATTGCAACGATGACCAAAACTATGTTTGCCAACTCTCAACAACTTTTATTCATCATGCTCTTTATGTGAAGTCATTACTCTCCATAAGATCAATATGATCTCTTTATTTCTTTTTGTTCTTTCCTTTTCTTTTATTCCTTCAAGATCATAGCAAGATAATCAAGCCCTTGACTCAACACTAATCTTTATTATATATAGCTCATGGACTCGATTACATAGAAGGATCATAAGGCAAAACTTCAAAACTAAATCATACAAAAACTTTATTCTACTAGATCAAGATATTACTAAAAGGATCGAACTAAGAAAAATGGTAAAGATAGGAGTGAGATGGTGATACAATACCGGGGCACCTCCCCCAAGCTTGGAAGTTGCCAAGGGGAGTGCCCATACCCATGTGATTATGTCTCTTTCTTCGGAGGTGATGATGCTGGAATTGTTGATGATGTAGGCTTCTTCCTTAATTTGCGCTTAAGGATGGAATTTTGCTCCCTTAGATCATCGATCTCCTGCTCAAGGCTTAATATCCTTTTGCATAGTTCCTGTTTGTTCTCCTGCAAGAGACGAAAAGGGATAAACTCGATCTTAGGTTTCTTTGCTCTATCAGGGAGGCTTGACTTTTTAAACTCCACATGCATGTCCCCAGGTTGAGGTAATGGGACTTCATCTTCATCTGAGCTCGTCTCCTGCTTTCCCTTAGGCTCCTAGTCTTCTTCTTCCTCAGTGGTCCAACCATAATGCTCCAAGTCCCCGTAGACCTTAGGGTTTGCAAGGAAATCAGCCACATAGCTTTCTCCCTCTGAATCCTGGGACGACATATTGCTCTAATCTGCGGCAGAAACAACTCAAAACAAAAACAGAGGATTTTTTCGTGGTACGGTGGTCAAAACCTTCGGGAGATTATATAATGAATTTTTACCGACCAAAAGAAGTATCGTGCAAGAAAACGGAGTCCCGAGAGCACACGAGGTGCCCATGAGGCAGGGGGCGCACCCTCCACCCTTGTGGACGCCTCATGTCCTTCCTGGACTACTTCTTATTTTCCTATTTTCTTAAATATTCCAAAACGGAGAAAAATTGCCACTAGAACTGTTTTGGAGTCGGTTTACTTACCGTATCATATACCTATTCCTTTTCGGAGTCTGGAACGTCCTGGAAAGTGTCCCTTATGTATTCCTCCGGGGTCACGGTTTCAATAACATTAGTTTCAACATTTATTGGATTACCTGAGATATAATGTTTGATCCTTTGACCGTTCACCACCTTCGGATTTGTGCCTTTGAAGTTGTCGATTTTTATGGCACCAGAATGATAGACCTCCTCGATAACGTAAGGACCTTCCCATTTAGAGAGGAGTTTTCCTGCAAAAAATCTTAAATGAGAGTTGAAAAGCAACACATAACCACCTACATTAAATTCACACTTTTGTATCCTCTTGTCATGCCATCTTTTAACTTTTTCTTTAAACAGTTTGGCATTCTCATAGGCTTGAGTTCTCCATTCATCAAGTGAGCTAATGTCAAATAACCTCTTCTCACCGGCAAGTTTGAAATCTTAATTGAGCTCTTTAATGGCCCAATATGCCTTATGTTCTAGTTCAAGAGGTAAGTGACATGCTTTTCCATAAAACATTTTATATGGAGACATACCCACATGATTTTTATATGCAATTCTATATGCCCATAATGCATCATCAAGTTTCTTGGACCAATTCTTTCTAGATCTATTAACAGTCTTTTGCAAAATCAATTTAAGCTCTTTGTTACTCAGTTCTACTTGGCCACTAGACTGTGCATGATATGGAGATGCAATTCTATGATTAACATCATACTTAGCAAGCATTTTATGAAAAGCACCATGAATAAAATGTGAACCACCATCAGTCATTAAATATCTAGGGACTCCAAACCTCGGAAAAATAACTTCTTTAAGCATCTTAATAGAGGTGTTATGATCAGCACTACTAGTTGGAATAGCTTCTACCCATTTAGTAACGTAATCAACAACAACTAAAATATGTGTATACCCATTAGAGGGAGGAAACGGTCCCATATAATCAAAGCCCCAAACATCAAATGGTTCAATAACAAGAGAATAATTCATAGGCATTTCTTGACGTCTACTAATATTACCAATTCTTTGACATTCATCGCAAGACAAGACAAACTTACGGGCATCCTTGAAGAGAGTAGGCCAATAAAAACCGGATTGCAATACCTTATGTGCAGTTCTATCTCCAGCGTGGTGTATGATGTCTACTACACAACCTTCTCCTTGTAGACGTTGTAGGGCCTCCAAGTGCAGAGGTTTGTAGGACAGTAGCAAATTTCCCTCAAGTGGATGACCTAAGGTTTATCAATCTGTGGGAGGTGTAGGATGAAGATGGTCTCTCTCAAACAACCCTGCAACCAAATAACAAAGAGTCTTTTGTGTCCCCAACACACCCAATACAATAGTAAATTGTATAGGTGCACTAGTTCGGCGAAGAGATGGTGATACAAGTGCAATATGGATGGTAGATATGAGTATTTGTAATCTGAAAATATAAAAACAGCAAGGTAACAAGTGGTAAAAGTGAGCGTAAACGGTATTGCAATGCTAGGAAACAAGGCCTAAGGTTCATACTTTCACTATTGCAAGTTCTGTCAACAATAATAACATAAGTGGATCATATAACTATCCCTCAACATGAAACAAAGAGTCACTCCAAAGTCACTAATAGCGGAGAACAAACGAAGAGATTATTCTAGGGTACAAAACCACCTCAAAGTTATCCTTTCTGATCGATCTATTCAAGAGTCCGTAGTAAAATAACACGAAGCTATTCTTTCCGTTCGATCTGTCATAGAGTTTGTACTAGAATAACACCTTAAGACACAAATCAACCAAAACCCTAATGTCACCTAGATACTCCAATGTCACCTCAAGTATCCGTGGGTATGATTATACGATATGCATCACACAATCTCAGATTCATCTATTCAAACCAACACAAAGAACTTCAAAGAGTGCCCCAAAGTTTCTAACGGAGAGTCAAGACGAAAACGTGTGCCAAACCCTTATGCATAAGTTCACAAGGTCACTGAACCCGCAAGTTGATCACCAAAACATACATCAAGTATATCACGTGATATCCCATTGTCACCATAGATAAGCACATGCAAGACATACATCAATCCGATAAGATAACTTCAAAGGGAAAACTCAATCCATTACAAGAGGTAGAGGGGGAGAAACATCATAAGATCCAACTATAATAGCAAAGCTTGCGGTACATCAAGATCGTACGATCTCAAGAACACGAGAGAAAGAGAGAGAGACAGAGAGAGAGAGAGATCAAACAGATAGCTACTGGTACATACCCTCAGCCCTAAGGGTGAACTACTCCCTCCTCGTCATGGAGAGCATCGGGATGATGAAGATGGCCATCAGTGATGGATTCCCCCTCAGGTAGGGTGCCGGAACAGGCTCCCGAGAGGGTTTTGGTGGCTACAGAGGCTTGCGGCGGCGGAACTCCCGATCTATGGTGCTCCTAGATGCTTTCAGGGTATATGGATATATATAGGTGAAAGAAGTCGGTCAGGGGAGCCACGAGGGGCCCACAAGGGTGGGGGGCGTGCCCATGTGGGTAGGGCGTGCCCTGGACCCTCGTGGCCACCTCATTGCTTCCCTGACGTCTACTCCAAGTTTCCTGGATTGCGTTTGTTCCAAAAATAACTCTACCGAAGGTTTCATTCCGTTTGGACTCCGTTTGATATTCCTTTTCCGCGAAACACTGAAATAGGCAAAAAAAACAGCAATTTGGGTTGGGCCTCCGGTTAATAGGTTAGTCCCAAAAATAATATGAAAGTGTATAGTAAAGCCCATTAAACATCCAAAACAGTTAATATAATAGTATGGAACAATAAAAAATTATAGATACGTTGGAGACGTATCAGTGTCCTCCATAAGCCTCGGAGTGACACTTGCGTAGGATCTGTTCCTGTTCATGCTCAGGTACACAATGTCTAATAACACCATCTACTCCTTCTTTATAAATGTGTGGATCATCCCGAAAGTAATGTCTTAAATCAAAGAAAAACTTTTTCTTTTGCTGGTACGTGAAACTAGGTGGTATAAATTTAGCAACAATGTAATTATCATAATCAGCATACCATGTAGCAGTACGAGAAGCATTTATGACAGCTAATTGTTCGTCTGTGAAGCTATCATCAATAAGTAGTGGGTCATCAAGAACATTCTCTAAACTAGATAAGTTGTCTGCAACGGGGTTCTCAGCTCCCTTTCTATCAATAATATGCAAATCAAATTCTTGTAGTAGGAGAACCCATCTAATAAGTCTAGGTTTAGCATCTTTATTTTCCATAATATATTTAATAGCAGCATGATCAGTGTGAACAGTTACTTTAGAGTCAACAATATAAGGTCTAAACTTATCACAAGCAAATACAACTGCTAAAAATTCTTTTTCAGTAGTAGCATAATTTCTCTGGGCACTGTCTAGAGTTTTACTAGCATATTGAATAACATTTAGTTTCTTATCAAATCTTTGTCCAAGAACAGCACCTACAGCATAATCACTAGCATCGCACATAATTTCAAAGGGTAAAAATTCCAATCAGGTGGCTGAACAATAGGTGCAGAACTCAAAGCTTTCTTTAGTATTTCAAATGCTTCTACACAATCATCATCGAAGACAAAAGTAATATCTTTTTGTAAGAGATTAGGCAGAGACCTAGAAATTTTTGAGAAGTCTTTAATGAACCTCATATAAAAACCGGCATGACCAAGAAAACTTCTTATACCTTTAATGTCCCTAGGACATGGCATCTTTTCAATATCATCAACTTTGGCTTTATCAACTTCAGTACCTCTTTCAGAAATTTTATGACCCAAGACAATGCCTTCATTAACCATAAAGTGGCACTTCTCCCAATTCAAGACAAGATTAGTTTCTTCACATCTCTGCAAAACTCGATCAAGATTGCTCAAGAAATCATCAAAAGAAGATCCATAAATAGAGAAATCATCCATGAAGACCTCAACAATCTTTTCACAAAAGTCAGAGAATATTGCCATGATGCATCTTTGAAAGGTAGCAGGTGCATTACATAAACCAAAATGCATACATCTATAAGCAAAAGTACCGAAAGGGCAAGTAAAAGTGGTCTTTTCTTGATCCTCTTTTGACACAGATATTTGAGAGTAACCAGAGTAACCATATAGAAAGCAAAAATGTGTATGTTTGGATAATCTTTCTAGCATTTGATCAATAAAAGGCAAAGGGTAATGATCCTTTTTAGTGGCTTTATTTAATTTGCGTAAATCAATTGCCATCCTATAACCTGTAACAATTCTTTACGGGATCAATTCATCTTTATCATTAGGAACAACAGTAATACCTCCCTTCTTAGGGACACAATGAACATGACTTACCCACTAACTATCAGCAACCGGATAGATTATACCTGCCTCCAGGAGCTTTAGTATTTCTTTTCTTACCACTTCTTTCATCTTTGGATTTAACCCTCGTTGGTGATCAACAACTAGTTTGGCGTCTTTCTCCAATTTTATTTTGTGTTGGCATAGAGTGGGACTAATGCCCTTAAGATCATCAAGAGTATATCCAATAGCAGCACATTGCTTCTTCAGAGTTTTCAATAATTTCTCCTCTTCCTACTCTGAAAGGTTAGCACTCGTAATAATAGGATATATCTTCTTTTCATCAAGATAAGCATATTTAAGAGTATCAGGTAGTGGTTTAAGCTCAAACACGGGATCACCCTTGGGTGGTGGAAGATCCCCTAGAATTTCAACAGGCAAGTTGTGTTTCAAAATAGGTCCCTCTTTAAAGAATACTTCATCTATTTCCCTTCTTTCATTCATAAACATATCATTTTCATGGTCTAGCGAATATTTTTCTAAAGGATCATTAGGAGGCACGGCAATAGAAGCAAGACCGATAATTTTAGCCTTACTAGGCAATTCTTTATCGTGGGGTTGTCGACGAAATTTAGAAAAATTAAACTCATGAGACATATCCCCCAAACCAATTGTAACAGCATCCTTTTTGTAGTCTATCCTAGCATTAACAGTATTCAAGAAGGGTCTACCAAATATAATGGTACAAAAGTCATCTTGTGGGGAACCAAAAACAAGAAAATCAGCAGGATATTTAACTTTCCCACACAAAACTTCAACATCTCTAACAATCCCAACTGGTGAAATAGTATCTCTATTGGCAAGCTTAATTGTATCATCAATTTCTTCTATCTCAGCAGGTGCACTATCATGCTTAATTTCTTTGTATAAGGAATGAGGTATTGCACTTGCACTAGCACCCATATCACATAAGCCATGATAACAGTGATCTTCTATTTTAACAGAAATAACAGGCATGCCTACAACAGGTCTATGTTTATTCTTAGTATCTGGTCTAGCAATTCTAGCAGCTTTATCACAGAAGTAAATAACATGCCCATCAATATTATCAGCCAAGAGATCTTTAACCATAGCAATACTAGGTTCAACTTTAATTTTCTCAGGTGGTGTAGGTGTTCTAGTATTACTCTTATGAACCACAGTTGAAGCTTTAGCATGATCCTTTATCCTAACAGGGAAAGGTGGTTTCTCAATATAGGAAGTAGGAACAATAGGATCATTATAAGTGATAGCCTTTTCTTCAATTTTAATATGTGCAACTACTTTTACTTCAATAGGAGGATTATATTTAAACCACTTATCCTTAGGGAGGTCAACATGAGTAGCAAATGATTCACAGAAAGAAGCTACTATCTCAGAGTCAAGTCCATATTTAGTGCTAAATCCACGAAAAGCATCGGTATTCATAAAAGATTTAACACAATCAAACTTAGGTGTTATACCTGACTCCTTACCTTCGTCGAGATCCCAATCTCCAGAGTTGTGTTTAATTCTTTCCAATAAATCCCATCTGAATTCAATAGTCTTCATCCTAAAAGAACCAGTACAAGAAGTATCGAGCATGGAGCGATTGTTGAGAGAAAGCCGAGCATAAATTTTTTGAATAATCATTTCTCTTGAGAGCTCAAGATTGGGGCATGAATATAACATTGACTTAAACCTCCCCCAAGCTTGAGCGATGCTTTCTCCTTCACGAGGCCAATAATTATATATATAATTACGATCACGATGAACAAGATGCATAGGATAAAACTTCTGATGAAATTCCAATTTCAATCGGTTGTAGTTCCATGATCCCATATCATCACATAGCCTAAATCATGTCATTGCCTCTCCCTTCAAATATAAAGGGAAGACCTTCTTCTTGATAACATCCTCGGGCATACCTGCAAGCTTAAATAATCCACAAACTTCATCCACATAGATTAGGTGCAAATCGGGATGCAATGTTCCATCTCCTGTAAAAGGATTAGCTAGCAGTTTCTCTATCATACCCGAAGGTATTTCAAAGTAAACATTTTCAGTAGGCTCATTAGGTTGAGGAGCAACTCTTTGCTCTACTGGTCGGGGAGAAGATACCCCGAACAAGCCCCTCAAAGGATCATGTTCTATAGTAACAAGTGACAGTAAATTTCAGCACACTATATGCATTTTTCCTTACCAAGTTCCACTCACCAAAGGCGCTTCACTCCCCGGCAACGGCGCCAGAAAAGAGTCTTGATGACCAAAAAGTGTAGGGGATCTATCGTAGTCCTTTTGATAAGTAAGAGTGTCGAACCCGACGAGGAGGAGAGAGAAATGACAAGCGATTTTCAGTAAGGTATTCTCTGCAAGCACTGAAATTATCAGTAACAGATAGTTTTGTCATTAGGTAATTTGTAACGGGTAACAAGTAACAAGAGTAAATAAGGTATAACAAGGTGGCCCAATCCTTTTTGTAGAAAAGGACAAGCCTGGACAAACTCTTATATAGAGAAAAGCGCTCTCGAGGACACATGGGAATTATCGTCAAGGTAGTTTTCATCACGCTCATATGATTCGCGTTCGTTACTTTGATAATTTGATATGTGGGTGAATCGATGCTTGGGTACTTCCCTTTCTTGGACAAGCATCCCACTTATGATTAACCCCTATTGCAAGCATCCGCAACTACAAAAGAAGTATTAAGGTAAACCTAACCATAACATGAAACATATGGATCCAAATCAGCCCCTTACGAATCAACGCATAAACTAGGGTTTAAGCTTCTGTCACTCTAGCAACCCATCATCTACTTATTACTTCCCAATGCCTTCCTCTAGGCCCAAACAATGGTGAAGTGTCATGTAGTCGACGTTCACATAACACCACTAGAGGAAAGACAACATACATCTCATCAAAATATTGAACGAATACCAAATTCACATGACTACTTATAGCAAAACTTCTCCCATGTCCTCAGGAACAAACGTAACTACTCACAAATCATATTCATGTTCATAATCAGAGGGGTATTAATATGCATAAAGGATCTGAACATATGATCTTCCACCGAATAAACCAACTAGCATCAACTACAAGGAGTAATACACTACTAGCAACCCACAGGTACCAATCTGAGGTTTTGGGACAAAGATTGGATACAAGAGATAAACTAGGGTTTGAGAGGAGATGGTGCTGGTGAAAATGTTGATGGAGATTGACCCCTCTCGATGAGAGGATCGATGGTGATGATGATGGTGATGATTTCCCCCTCCCGGAGGGATGTTTCCCCGGCAGAACAGCTCCGCCGGAGCCCTAGATTGGTTCATCCAAGGTTCCGCCTCGTGGCGGTGGTGTTTCTTCCTGAAAGCTTGCTTATGATTTTTTCTAGGGTAAAAGACTTCATATAGCAGAAGATGGCCACCGAAGGACCGCTATGGGGGCCACGAGGCAGGGGGCGCGCCCATGGGGGTAGGGCACGCCCCCCACGCTCATGGCCAGGGTGTGGGCCCCCTCTGGTACTTTCTTCGCTCAGTATTTTTTATTAATTCCAAAAATAACTTCCGTGGAGTTTCAGGACTTTTGGAGTTGTGTGCAGAATAGGTCACTAACATTTGCTCCTTTTCCAGCCCAGAATTCCAAATGCCGGCATTCCCCCTCTTCATGTAAACCTTGTAAAATAAGGGAGAATTGTCATAAGTATTGTGATATAACGTGTGATAACAACCCATAATGCAATAAATATTGATATAAAAGCATGATGCAAAATGGATGCATCAGTAGCCCGCCCTGGCTATGGACTTCAAGTCGCCATTATGCTTTGGTTTGAGCGATTGGGGTCATGCAATTACAGGCTTTTGGGTTGTTACCCGCACTAATATTGATGTTTAAGCCGTCAGTATGATCCAAATCTATAGTCTTTTTTCAATTGTTACATGAACATTCGAGGTTTGGTAACCCACCCTAATTTTTTAACTTCAAGTCATCAATATGTTTCACTTGACTGGCCTTGATTATTATATCCATAATCACTTAGGCTATATATCTTTGGGTTGTCACCGACCCTGGTTATTGACGTTAAGTCGCCAGGGTATATGTTTAACCTCTTTTGGCAGAACATGCAGAGCTTTACACACAAGTAAGAGTGCCGTTATGGCTCGTATGAATGATTAAGATCAAGGTCATCATAAAAAATTAAACTGGTGTTTCAAAAGATAAGATCAACATGCACGAAGGCATGACATGGCGGATCATTGTTTTAACCTAGCCTATTACAAGGCCATCATGAGCCCACAAGTTTGAAGCAAAGTGTTTTCTGAAAGGGCACTCTTATACCCTGGCCCGAGAGCCACATTGTTCGTCATTGGTTTCTTTCTTGCCGAGTTGACGATTCCGGGTCATCCCATGCCGACTCTTCTTCTTCGGCCATCTGGAGGTCAAGCAATGTCCATTCGATGCCGGTTAAGGCCTCAAACATGGCTTCATCATTTATAATGGGAGTAGAGTCAAGGTCAGGGGCAAAGAGGTGCTTACGCCTGGCGGGAACATGATTCATCACTTCATGGGTGGGCGGCTTATTTTTGTTGTTCTGATCATCGTAAGCGGCGTGTAGTGCTTCAGATTCACACCACGGGCCGCAACTCCCTCACAAACTTATTAAAATCTTGTTCCTCAAAGGTTGACCCGTCATCCTTAAAATCGGGGCATCCGATGGCTATCTCCTCCGGGTAAAGTTCTACTTGCCATGCCTTAGCTCGACCAAGAGCGACGATAGCTCCAGCTCAGGCGGCTGACATCGGCACTCTTTGATTTGAGCCGGTGTTGTTGAGAACTGCTCTAGTACGGTCTTGAGAAGTGTTGGAGGCTTTTTCCCACCTAACAGGGCGATGGGGCTGCGAAGAGTCCCAGTGTATAGGTGCTCGGTCAATGAGTACACCGCCTTTAATTTTAGCAGCATACTTTCACCAAGGCTGGCGCTTCTGGAGCCTGTTCAGTTGAGACGTAAGAGTCTCCAGGCGGGTTACAAACATTGTATATTATAAGTCACCAAGCGAGTGAAGTAAATACTGAAACTACTGATGAGTTGGATATGAATCTTACCAGAGATGGCGGATGCCATTTTAATAATGTGTTGCTTTAAGCCGGCTAACTCTTCAGTCACCGGCTTAAGTGCAGCTTCAGCAGCTTCGGCTCTCTGCTACAGAGCAGCCTTATCAGCCTCCCAGGTGGTTCTTTCGGTGTCAAAACTCGCTTTAGCCTTCTCAAAATCTTCTAAGGGAGCCTTCAGCCGTGACTCGGCCTTGGCAGTTTCATCCTGTTGAAGTTCAATGTTTTTCTTCAAGTCACTTAGCTGTGACTCTTTTGTGATCAGCTCTTCCTAAAATATAGTATTGAAGAAATGGTTATTATACAATAAGCAACATCAATGTCATATAGATATTTAAGTCCCAGAACACATTGCAAGCAATATACTCGGCACTTGGGGGCTAATGTAGGTCATTTTCATTTATTATTGAAGACCCGACTTATCTTGTCAGATTAAGCCGGCCCTTGGGGGCTACATGTTTGATTTTGTTGAAGATAACTGAAGACCCGACTTACCTTGTCAGACTAAGACGGCCCTTGGGGGTTACATGTTTGACTTTGATGAAGGTTATGGAAGACCTGACTTACCTTTTCAGATTAAGCCGGCCCTTGGGGGCTACATGTTTGATTTTTTTACACGTTTTTGAAGTCCCTTTTCATCCTTGTTAGGAGAAATAGACTCTTGGGGGCTACATAAGTATATGCATATAAACAGGAGGAAAGGGCTTTAGTTTTTACCTCATATTTCTGCCTCGTCAGATTGACCGGGTCGGCTTCCATGTCACGACTTGTGTGCAGGCAGCTTAAGTAGCCGGCGTGCAGCTCTCCTGCGTTAAAATTTGCATAGTACTGCAAATCCAGCTTCAATTTGCCCTTGTATGCGGCTGGCGGTTCATCTTTAGCACTATGTTTGGCCAAAATAGTAGAATTCCCCGGCTCGTTATAGCCTGCGCCAGTGATGATAACGTCTTCAGCGGCCTTGTCAGAAGGAATCTCTTCAGTAAACTTGGCAGGGCTTGGTGGCTTGGGGCTAGGCATTTCATGGTTGCCGCCTGGGTTGTTTTCAATATGCATTGACTCAAGAGCTGACGAGTTAATTTGTTGGTGGAGGGTCATTGATAGGGCATCAGGATTTTGAACTGAAACTTCAGGGGCCTCAGTTGTCTGTGTTTTCGGTTCAGTAGCTCTGTGATCTTCTAAAGACCCTCCCACTTTCTACTTTTTGCCGGCTTTGCCCCTATAGCAAAGATGCAAGAGATCATGAGTATGTATTGTTACAAATAACTTACAAACAAGGTGGTATACTTACCATGGGCAACCTTGAAGACCAACATTTGGGTTCTTGTAGAGTCGCCAGATGATGGAGAAGTTCCCTGATAGTTTGAGTCAAAAAGATCAAGAGGTTGACCAAAAAGACCGGCCTTTGGAAAAGTAATTGTTGGGTTATGAGGCACCTCATTTTAACGCTTGCGAACATGAGTATTGGGTAAGACGGAGTTGAGTTCTTGAGAACCATCACTCCGGGTCATACGTCTGGAGTCATCACTACAAAAAAAAACACTTCCGTGATGATACGTGTTTGTCACAATAGGTCACATTTTTTGTCATGCATGTACATCCTTGACGATTTTATGACAGAATCAAGATAGTCATACCTATGCTGTCGTAGAAGTGTTCCGTGACATTACCAAAATTATCATCACGGAAGTGTCCACTTCCATGACGATAAATCGAGCGTCATCGAAGTGCTTTCGTCAAGGGTGACCCACACGTGGCATCCACCGTAACGGCTCGCTGTTAAGCTATCGGGTCCGGTTTTGGATCTGATAACTTGTTAACAGCCCGGACCAATGGTGATTTTCCACATGTAAAATTCTCATTGGCTGGAGGAAACACGTGTCTGCTTCTTGGTGGGCCATATGTCACCCGTCCATTGGAGAAGACATGCCTATGATACGTCGACATGTCGCAGGACCCAACAAAGGCCCATCTAGGTTAAAAAGGCCGGCCCAGTCAAAGGCCCGTAGTACTTAGTCAGGTACTAGTGGGCCAGCCCAATAACAACTTGTTTAATAAAGGCTCATTTACAGCCCAAAGCCAGATCTGGCCCGTTAATTGTTCGCCAAATATTTGGCCCCAATTACAGCCCAGTGACTTTCGTCCTGTTAGAGGCCCGATGTAGGCATGGGCCCATTTCAGCCCGGTGTGTCTTTCGGCCTGGGAATGGCCCGTGTTGCCCATGGGCCATATATGGTCCGACGCGACATCCGGCCCACTAACGGCCCATGATAAATGTGGCAATAGTTCAGCCCAACGTGACTTTGGGCCTGTTAAAGGCCTGTCGTATAATTTGGCCTGTTGATGCCTGTACTAAGCTTTTGGCCTCTTAAAGGCCCATGATATCAGTGGGCCAACTAAGGCCCGAGATATGTTTTGCCCTAGTAACGGCCCGTCATATAACTGGGCCAAAAAAGGCTCGGCCTACATTTCAGCCAGTTGAAGGCCCGTCGACGACTAGTGAAAATTGAGGCCCAACATGCATTTGGGCCTGCTAAAGGCCCATGGTTTCTTCTAGGCCGTAACAGGCCAGTAGAATATTCAGCCTGTTAATGGACCAATGCCACCTGGTCCAAACTAAGCGCTGGGTCCACAAAAGGCCCAACTAAAATTTGGGCCGAATATAGGCTGGAGTAAGTTGTGGGCCTGGTGCAAAGTGTGAAGGCCCCAATCGTTCGTGCCCAAGAAAGATGCAGGACGACCCAATTGTGGCCCGCTAGAAACAGGCCCGTTAGAGGCAAATGTTTCGGCCCGGTCAACTACATCAGATTTTTTTCAGATCGCGAATGATGGCAGTAACTAGTAGGAATTAAGAACAAACCTACTCTATACAATAAACAAATTACAACATAGTAACTTAGAATAAACCTAGACTATACAATAAATGATTTATGGTATATTACATCCACTGGGCATCTAAGTTCGCCACCAGTGATCATAAAGCGCAACGAAGAAGCAGATTACAAAAACTGGGCACCATTGCAGCGTAACAAAATAATACTGAACCGAGACCACTTCCAAGACAGTTCAAGAAAGATTAGCCTTGCGCGGGAACTGCTGCGCAAGCTGCTGAGCAAGGCTGTGAGACCGGCCTAGCATGTCGGTCATAGCTTCCAGCTGTAGCTGTTTAGCAATGAGGTTCTCATTGGCGTTCTCCGCAATCTTTCTTAGAGATAGGACTTCAAGTCGAAGTTGAGTTGCAGAATGTCTTTCTGCTAGAACTTGGGACTGAAGAAGTCAAATTGATTCAGACAGCGAATTCTTTGAGCTTGTCTGACTGCTAGTCTCAAGTAACTTGAACACTGCATCAAGACAAGACTTTGGGGTTGTCTCGCTATCTTCAAGATGTTTTGCCTTCTTTGCTGCAATATATGTTGGGTTTGTCTCACAGCCTTCAGCATACTTGTGCATGCCTTCAGGCATATCACCTTGAAACAAGTAGAGAGATGATAGGTGTCAGTGTCAAAACCGGCGGATCTCGGGTAGGGGGTCCCGAACTGTGCGTCTAGGACTCCCTCAGTAGCCCCTGAACCAGGCTTCAATGACGACGAGTCCGGCGCGCATATTGTCTTCGGCATTGCAAGGCGGGTTCCTCCTCCGAATACTTCATAGAAGATTTTGAACACCAGGATAGTGTCCGGCTCTGCAAAATAAATTCCACATACCACCATAGAGAGAATAACATTTACATAAGTTCAATCTGCTAACGTATTTCGTGGCATGACATCACACCACGGCCAAGCCTTTATTCGAATCATTTTTACTGTTCCACCTCAGCGCGTTTAGCGAGGCGGTTTCCTTGGCACGTCTTGTCAAAGCAGAGATCGTGTCCCCTTATCCTGGGATTCTCATCAATACGGGCGTGGGTAACCCAACCGCGCCATTGATTACGCCGCTTGGGAGATAAGCGAGTCTTACCAGGCTGGTGGGGACACATAGTTTCGTCCGCCCATATAAGGGTATAAGGATCTACCTTTTTACCTACGCCTTCTTCCTCCTTTGCTTATCCATTTCCGCGCACTCGAGCTCCAGCGCCCAAGTCCGCACATCTCGCCTCAACCTTCCCCAGCCATGTCTGGAGGGGGAGGCAAATGGATGGTCTCCTCCGTCATGGAGGGGCACATCAAAAAGCTGCGGAAGTCTGGATACTTATCTAGCGACATCGCGCATCGGCTCCCCGACAAGGGGCAACTCATCCCCACCCCCGGGCCCCATGAGAGGGTGGTGTTCCTCACCCACTTCCTCCGCGGACTAGGTTTTCCACTTCACCCATTTGTCTGGGGGCTCATGTTCTACTACGGCCTGGATTTCCATGATCTGGCCCCGAATTTCATCCTCAACATCTTGGTGTTGATCGTCGTGTGTGAGGCCTTCCTCTGCATCCAGCCCCACTTCGGCTTATGGCTGAAGACCTTCAATGTCAAGCCGAAGGTAGTGGGCAGCCGCCAAGCGGAGTGCGGAGGTGCCATGGTGGGCAGGATGCCCAACGTCCTATGGCTCGAGGGCTCTTTTGTGGAGACCATAAAGGGGTGGCAATCGGGGTGGTTCTACATCACCGAGCCGCGTGACCCTAAATGGGTGGAGGCCCCCGAATTCCGATATGGCTTCCCTACACGGCTCACCTCCTGGAAGGAGACGGGCCTGACGTGGGGTAATTCGGAAGAGCTGACCATACTTCAATCCTGCGTCCAAAGCCTGGTGAACAAGAAGCTCAAGCTTGTCAACATAGTCCAGGTCATGCTCATCCGCCGGATCCTCCCGTGCCAACAACGGGCCTTCAGCTTGTGGGAGTTTGATCCGGCACAACACCAAACCTTGAGCAGGCTCTTCAACACTACGTATGAAGATGCCTGGAAGGTGCTGTTCAAGGGTGCCGAGGCTCCCGCATCCGCTTCCGAAGATCGCGGATACAGCTTGCAGCGTCAAGCCAGCGAGGTAAGCTATTTTACCCTTTATGTGACTCTTGTTATCCATAGTTTGACTCTATGTGGGATCTAAACTCCCTTACCTTTGACAGGCCTAGCAGAAGAAGTTCGGGCAGGTTAACTGTCTGACTCCCTTGCCAGAAGACCCAGCGGACGCTCGATTGATGGGGCTGCTAGTTCCGGCACCTTACGTGGTGCCGGATAAGAAGGCCAAGAAGAAGGCCTCGAAAGAGTTCCCGGCGCCAGGTGTTGTCGGACTCATCGTCCGACGACTCCGAGGCGGACTCCTCCTGCGAAGGTGAGGAGGAGAAAAAAGAGGCCTCTCCCCAGCGGGGGGAGAGAAGAAAAGGAAGGCCGCCCCAACGGGGGAGGCCGAAGGATCCAAGAAGGGAAGGACCCTCCCTCCAGACTACTCTACCAACACCGACGACGGCGAGGAGGAGTGGCCACCGAGGACTAAGCCCCTGGCGGCATCGTAAGTGTCCGGATACCAGAATAACTCATGTCGCTTTGTTTGTCGTACAGAATCTCCTAACGCCTAACATAACCCTGCAGCCCGCCCAAGGACGGGCTCGACACTTCGACGAGCGGCTCCCTGGCATCGTCGGACGTGAATAGCACTTCACTTCCAGCCGTCTCCTCTCCTCGCGCTGAGGATGACGCTGAGGTGGGGTCCCAAAAGGGGCCCAGCCAGGAGGAGGTCCCGGAGGTGCCGCAAGGCAACCTCCCAGACTTTGGGCGCAAGGGGGATCAAACCCCGAAGGGTTCTGAGTCCGGCCCTGGGTCGGACTCTGCACCGGAACCTTCAGTGGTTCCGGAGTCCGGCAGGCGGCCCCTTCGTAAGAAGGGAGAGACTGCGACACCGGTGACCTCCGTCCAATCGGAGGCACCGGATAATTTGCTGGAGGCGCTTAACGGCGCCTCCATCGACGAGGAGCACCGCACTGTTATGAGTGTGGTGATCCAGAAAGTTTAGTCCGCCAAGAGCGGACTGACTGAAGCCTGTGCCTGCCTTCTAACAGGCTTTGAGGTATGTATTAAGATATGAAAAAATATTACCGCATAGACAGTAGCCCCTGATGCTCAGTTTGGTGTTCGTAAAGAAAAGCCGAATTGAGGATCTAAAAAGATGTACGCAGGAGACTAACATAAGTATGTCAATATGGGAATGCAGGCTGCGCTGCTGACCTCTGCCGCACTGACTGCGGAGGTCAATGCATTGAAGCAGAGCCTCGAGCGGTCCGAGAACGAGCTCAGCCTTGCCAAGAAGCAGCTCGAGGACAAGGAAGGTAAGTAATACCTGATGGAAGTATATAAAAGATGTGGTTGCAAAAATAACAGGAGTAACGTGAGAATTGCAGGGCCACGAACGAGGTGGCAACCCTGAAAGAAGCGGTGTCCAGGGCCGAAAGCAATGCGGCCGCGGAACGCACCGAGTGAGAGAATCAGTAGGCGCGGGTGGCGGAGGTGCGGCAAGAGCTCCAGGCTCTCGTGGAAAAACACGAGAGTTTGGAGCGTGACTCAAAGACTCGAGAGTCCGAGCTCACCTCGGCTCTTGAGAGCGTCGAAGTCGCTAAGGCCGAAGCCCAAAAAGCCCTCCAGGAAATTGAGGCAATAAAGAAGATAGCGGCGGGTAAGGCATTCTTCATGCAAAGCAAGCACGTGAAAGTGAATTACTTGTTACTTACCCAAATCCGGAGCTCTCTAGGAGCATTCGCAGATCTGCCTCGAAGTGTGTCCGATGCTGCCGCATTCTACCGGGCCGTGGAAGGGAGCTCGACGGAGAAGGTGTTCTGGTCTCAGTATGCTGAGGACGGACACCCGGTGCCCTTGAGCGACCAGCTGAAGCAACTGGTCGAGCTCCATAAGGTGGCCGAACAGGCCATGAAGGGCCTCATAATTCGGTTGTGGCCGAAGGAGGCCATGCCTGGGAGCTACTTCGGGCTGGTGAGGCGGCTGGTGGACGCCTGTCCACGGATTGAAGTCATCAAGCACTCGTCTGTATCGAAGGTGCCCGTAGGGCCCTTGCCCGTGCTAAAGTGCACTGGGGCAAGATGGACGCTGAGAAGCTTGTGACGGACGCTCCACCGCCGGGCAGGGAGTATCGCAAGCCCGAGATGTATTATGCGGGCATCCTGAAGGGTGCCTGCCTTATAGCGAGTGAATGCTCCAAAGATGTAATTTTTGAGTAAACTCGCGTTTGTTATCCTGTACGCTTGAAAACTTGTTCATATGCGCTAAGCAACGCTTGTGAATTTAAAATATTACCTTCTGTGCGGCCGTTTATTAAATTTGAGAGATGGCGAGTCGTCGGCTTTTGCCCCCATGCCACGAGTGCTGGGATGTTCGGGATAAACTTTAGCGCTCTTTTTCCCATTCTTGGGTCCTTCGAGGGAGGCGCTCAACACAACGAACAAGGCAACCGGACTATAATGCTTGAACACTCTCACTTAGCCATAGAATTCTATAATTTTAAATTTCGGTGAAGCCCCTAGTATTCGGAAGACCGAGTTCGGGGCACTATCCACGCTTGTGCCGGACAAAGCCGACTCCTCGCTCTAAGCGGCATAAGTCTTTAGGGACTCGAAGAAACCTCTCGAACAGCGACCGGCTCTCGCCCTATCATGACGGTCCGTTTTAGCTTTCTCCATTGAGGTCCTTAACCCAGCTCAACCGAGGCACAATTACAGTGGTTCTCCCAGCGCTACCTTAGCCGATATAACGGAACGTAAGGTACCAAAACATGGGAGCCGGGCAAACCCAACTATTGACCCAAGACATGATTCGAAGCCGATGCATATAATGCTATAAGTTCGGGGTGCCGCACTTGCAAAAGTGTTCGGACTTTCGGACTTATCACACCATATTTTGGGGTACTTAAGCCCCTGGTGTATTTGGCCGTACCAAAGCGTACGGGTGCAACATGTCATAAGTGAACATGTATAGATAAAATAAAAAAGGAATGCAATAATAGGCAAAAGCTATGCATTGTTTATTCAAAAAAGCTGCGGTAAAAGCAGAATGATACAAATAGTGCGATAAGCAAGGGACGGGACTATTTGACATGTCGCCCTCCAGGAGCGAGCTGCGGGATGATATGTAAAATAAGTATACTGCTCGTTATAGAGACCACCTGGACACTCAACGTAGCTTTCTGCTTCCCTGGCTGTTGCATCGTGTGTTCGGCAATTCTACTGCCGGACAGGGCTTCTTGAGAAAGGAGTCCTGAAAGTAAGAGAAAAAAGAAGAATGACACAATTGGGAGCCCCTGGTGCGGTTGAGCCGCATTCTGGGCCTGTTGTGGTCGTGCCCCTCCCCCTATGCCCACGGTATTTCCAGAGCGTAATTATGTAAGCGTAGTACTGGTTTCGCAATTTCGCGAGGGCTGGGGTTGGGGCCTCATTGCTACGTGTGCTCGGAACGTGCCAGGCGGTCTTGTTGTTGGTTACTCCGGGCGCGCTTGACGGTGTCTGGCCGTTTAATAGCCGGACTCGAGAATTGCCTTAAGAGGCTGCTTTGTACTTCTGCCGCGAGGGCCGCTGTATGCTCCTCCATTTGGAGAGAGCGTTCGGTGTTTCCGTTGACTGTAATGACTCCTCGAGGGCCTGGCATCTTTAGCTTGAGGTATGCGTAGTGTGGCACCGCATTGAACTTTGCAAATGCGGTTCGTCCGAGCAGTGCGTGATAGCCGCTGCGGAACGGGACTATGTCAAAGATTAGTTCCTCGCTTCGGAAGTTATTCGGTGATCCGAAGACCACTTCAAGTGTAACTGAGCCTTTACAGTTGGCCTCTACACCTGGTATGACGCCTTTGAAGGTCGTCTTTGTGGGTTTAATCCTTGAGGGGTCTATGCCCATCTTGCGCATTGTATCCTGATAAAGCAGGTTCAGGCTGCTGCCGCCGTCCATCAGGACTCTAGTGAGGTGAAATCCATCAACGATTGGGTCTAGAACCAATGCGGCGAATCCGCCGTGGCGGATGCTAGTGGGGTGGTCCCTTCGATCAAAAGTGATCAGGCAGGAGGACCATGGATTGAACTTTGGGGTGACTGGCTCCATCGCGTATACGTCCCTTAGTGCATGCTTCCGCTCCCTTTTGGGTATGTGGGTTGCGTATATCATGTTCACCGTCCGCACTTGTGGGGGGAAACCCTTCTGTCCTCTATTGTTCGGCGGTCGGGGCTCCTCCTCGTCATCGCTATGCAGCCCCTTGTCATTGTTTTCAGCATTTAACTTGCCTGCATGCTTGAACACCCAACAATCCCTGTTGGTGTGGTTGGCTGGTTTTTCGGGGGTGCCGTGTATCTGGCACGAGCGATCGAGTATTCGGTCCAAATTGGACGGGCCCAGAGTATTTCTTTTGAATGCCTTTTTCCGTTGACCGGGTTTAGAGCCTCTGAATCCGGCATTGACTGTTGTATCCTCAGTATTATTGCCATTAATGCGGCACTTGTGCTTGTTGCGATGCGACCTGCCGTTGATGTCCTTGGTATCCGAATAACCAGGGCTCTTGGTCATGTTGTTACTATGAGCTAGCCAGCTATCCTCTCCCGCGCAAAAGCGGGTCATGAGTGTTGTGAGGGCTGCCATTGATTTCGGCTTTTCCTGTCCTAGGTGCCGGGCAAGCCACTTGTCACGGATGTTATGTTTGAAGGCTGCAAGGGCCTCTGCATCCGGACAGTCGACGATTTGATTTTTCTTGGTTAGGAACCGTGTCCAAAATTGTCTGGCCGATTCTTCTGGCTGCTGAATTATGTGTCTTAGGTCATCGGCGTCTGGTGGTCGCACATAGGTGCCCTGGAAGTTGTCAAGGAATGCGGCTTCCAAGTCTTCCCAACAACCGATTGACTCTGCTGGCAAGCTGTTAAGCCAATGCCGGGCTGGTCCTTTAAGCTTGAGTGGGAGGTATTTGATGGCGTGTAGATCATCACTGCGGGCCATGTGGATATGGAGGAGATAGTCCTCGATCCAGACCGCAGGATCTGTTGTGCTGTCGTATGATTCAATGTTTACGGGGTTGAAACCCTCAGGGATTTGATGATCCATCACTTTGTCTGTGAAGCATAGTGGGTGTGCGGCGCCTCTGTATTGGGCTATATCACGACGCAGCTCAAATGAGCTTTGTCTACTGTGTTCGGCCTGGCCGGAATTGCCATATCCGGTGTGATGGTTATCATCACGTATCGTGGGGCGCCCACGCGATCCGTAGATCGATCTTGTTTGCCTTGCCTTGTCCTCCAATATATCCCGCAGGTCTGGCGCATTTTCCCGTGCCTTGGTATTTTTTGAGCGGCGCCGGGGTGTGGCTTGAGTGGAGGGCCGAGAGGCCTCTCTGTCACGGCCACGAGGTGGCCGGTCGGCCGTATCATGCGCTGGTGATGTAGGTTTAGGTGCTTCCTCCTCTAATCGGGGTAGCAGCCTGCATTTTGGGTAGCTCTTGGAAGGGCGTTCGAGTTCATACTCTTCGGCCGCAAGGACTTTTGTCCATCTGTCGGCTAGCAAATCTTGGTCAGCTCTAAGTTGTTGCTTCTTTTTCTTGAGGCTGCTTGCCGTGGCCATGAGCCTGCGTTTGAAACGCTCTTATTCGACGGGATCCTCAGGCACGACAAATTCGTCATCGTCGAGGCTTGCCTCGTCTTCGGAGGGAGGCATGTAATTATCGTCCTCTACCTCTCTGCCTGCCACTCTCTCATGAGGGTTGGCTTCTCCATCCTCCTGCGCTGAATCCTGCTAGAGGGGGTTGTCTTCAGCACTGTCCGGGGTGTTATTGTCTCTGGTGCCGGAATCGCCGTTTTTACTTTGGCGGGATTTAGAGCGGCGCCGCTGACGCCGGCGCTTAGGCTGTTTCTTGGTGGGTTCATCCTCCGTTGTTCCATCGCCATTCCCATCTTTTGGGATGTCCACCATGTAAATGTCGTATGACGAGGTGGCCTTCCAGTGCCCTGTAGGTGCTGGTTCTTGGTCGTCTCCTGCATCGTCATCCATACTGTTGATGTCTTCGGAGTTGAAGTCGAGCATGTCGGTTAAATCATCGATAGTGGCTACGAAGTGGGTGGTGGGTGGGCTTTGAATTTCTTCGTCGTCCGCATCCCAACCTTCCTGACCATAGTCCGGTCAGGGCTCTCCTGATGAAGAGAGAGACTTTAGTGAATTCAAGATGTTGCCAAAGGGCGAGTGCTGAAAGATGTCCGCGGCAGTGAACTCCATGATCGGTGCCCAATCGGATTCAATTGGCAGGGGCGTGGAAGGTTCGGAGTCCGGCACCTTGGAGTCACGAGCTTCGCAAAGGACAGGGTTGGTGTTCAGCTCAATCATCATAGAGATAGCAGCCCCCGAGGCGGTGTCCAGCCACCCATCCTCGATCGGTGCAGTCGGCTCTGAGCTAAGGGTCGGAGCGGACACTGGTGCGGCCTCCAGGGCACTGTCCGGCGGCAGAGCTAGATCATGCCCTTCGTGACAGTGCGGCGCGCTTGGCTGTGGCTCGAACCCGTCGAAGATCAAGTCTCCGCGGATGTCAGCCGTGTAGTTCAAACTTCCAAATCTGAACTGATGGCCAGGGGCGTAGCTTTCAATCTGCTCCAGATGGCCAAGCGAATTGGCCCGTAGTGCAAAGCCGCCGAATACGAAGATCTGTCCGGGGAGAAAAGTCTCACCCTGGACCGCATCGTTGTTGATGATCGGAGGAGCCATCGGGCCTAAAGATGACGACACAGAGGAACTCTCAATGAAAGCACCAATGTCGGTGTCAAAACCGGCGGATCTCGGGTAGGGGGTCCCGAACTGTGCATCTAGGCAGATGGTAACAGGAGACAAGGGACACGATGTTTTTACCCAGGTTCGGGCCCTCTCAATGGAGGTAAAACCCTACTCCTGCTTGATTGATATTGATGATATGGGTAGTACAAGAGTAGATCTACCACGAGATCAGAGAGGCTAAACCCTAGAAGCTAGCCTATGGTATGATTGTTGTACGTCCTATGGACTAAAACCCTCCGGTTTATATAAGCACTGAAGAGGGTTAGGGTTACACAGAGTCGGTTACAATGGTAGGAGATCTACATATCCGTATCACCAAGCTTGCCTTCCACGCCAAGGAAAGTCCCATCCGGACACGGACGAAGTCTTCAATCTTGTATCTTCATAGTCCAGGAGTCCGGCCGAAGATGATAGTTCGGCTATCCGGACACCCCCTAGTCTGGGACTCCCTCAACAGGATTTGCACGTGTATAAACAAAGATGATAACTATGCTATCAATTCCATCCAATTTCAAATTAGAAAATAAAGAGTAGGTTCAAAATATCAATAACATAATTTGGCATTGTTCATAATGTGGGGAGCTTCACCACACTGCTGGATTACCATGTCAACATAACAAGCATAGATGAAGGGCAAAGACAATCATTGTATCTATTTTGGTTAATGTGCATGGCATGTTGTTCATATCATTAGCCACATCAGTAAGATAAAACCGGAGATGACAAGGTGCAAACGTGGGCTGCTTCACCACACACTAGATTATAGATCCACAAAAACAAGCATACATATAGGGAATATTGAGTAATGTGCATGGTATGAATAAGGAATTTGGTTTTACAAGTAAAACTTGGAATTTCAGTTCTTGCGAACATGCATTTTGATAGAAACAGCAAACTAAACAACAGTAAACAATAGGGAGTATGAGCAAATTAAATAGCAGTTGAGGATAAAGGCTTTAGAAGGACTGACTTACATTAACAGTTAACACCGGCTTCATAATGCCATTCTCCATGTCAAGGGAAGGATAACTCAAGAATTTCAACACAGAATCTTCTTCATAAGCATTGCCTGTACTCTACATATTGTAGAGAGTAATTATAGATATGATAATACTGGAAGGGATAGAGGATAATGAAGATAAGATGCAGATTGATGCTACATAATCAACTACCAATCCCTAGAAGTACAAGTGTTACAGGACAAAATGTACTAACAAGAGCAATGGGCTACACTTCTACACTGGCATTGTCTGTGTATTCAACTTTTTGGTAAGATTAAATATAGATCTGATCTTTTTTAGAAAATGGTGGGCGAGGGAGATAAGATGCAGAATGCCACACAATGAACCAATCCCTCTTCCCATAATACAAGAGTGTTTTGAACACTGGTGTACTATACAAAACGTTCTTATATTATGGGACAGAGGGAGTAGCTGTTAATGTAAGTAAAGTGATAGATGACGTTCAGTCCTTACAAGAGGACCGCAGAGCTAAACCTCTTCAAAATCATTGGGTTGATTCTAAATTTATGTAAGAGTCCACATACGGATCTTATAATGTCCACCAAATGGACGATAACGAGGCTAACATGTGCAGTGATGCTACACAATCAAACATCTATGAAAGTAAGTATGGTCATACATGGCAAGAGGTACTCACAAGAGCAATGCAGTGTGCAGTATAGTTGCGAGATTCTGTGGTCCCTTGAGAATGAATGTTCTTCTACTAACAGTTTTTGTACAAGTGAGACGTTAAGGCAAATGCAAAAATGTAGTTCAAATTGTGATGTGATTTCATAGGCAGTACCTTACGCTGCAGACAAGACCAACGTGTAACAAGATTATTTCAGTCACTATCGGATAAATGTAGGACCGAAGACTTCACAGAAATTTCGTTTAGAGGCGTGCCATCGAAGTGCGCTTGCCTCAGGTAGGAATGATACTTCATCAACGAGTGCTTGAAAAGCGCAACCAACCCTTACTCGTCTTCACAATCCAGTTTGGTCCTCACCTATTTAAAAGAATGAAATCTTGTGTCTTCTGTCAGCAGAAACATATGCAGTAATTACCATGAATAACAGTAATTACCATGAAAATTTGCGGAGGAAGATTGGAAATTGTTCTGTGTATGCGGTATAATCTTTCCATGAAGGAAAGATGCGCACAAAGTTCCTGACAACAATATAAGCTTCGTCTTCTAAACTGGGAAGAAATGTAACAGGGGTCCTATTTGCTGCAATTGGGGCTCTATCTAGTTTGAAAAGGGATTTGGCAACTTGATTTGGTGTACACTTTGCTGGAATGGGGGTTTTGCGTCGTAGAGCTGGTGCTATGTCAACTGGCATCATCATACTGTTTGCTGCAGTTGGGGTCTGCTGAGTTGGGGCATCAGAAATGACTAGTGTAGTTGGGCTAGAGACTGCTAGAGTTGGGGTGTTTTGTGCGTCAGGTGATATTGCAACTACACCTGATGGGCTATTTGATTTATTAGGTGTCACTACCTTTTCCAAATACTTTGCTTGTGCTCCTCCGTGATCAGCAATCGCCCTCTTCCTTTTGAATGTCTAATACACAAGAACATCATTTGAATGGATAAATATGGTATGATGACAGATGGAATATGTACTGAAAATGGATAGGCAGGGCGTATTCACATACACGATGTGTAAACTAAGCTAATGGCAGTGCAACAAAGTAGAAGCATTGCAAAGCATCAGTGGCAAGATATGTGCGACCAATATAACCTTGGAAAGTTAGAGCAAGCACCTTGATGGGTGAATAAGACAGGGCACCTGCCTCGGGCTACTCCACTAGGGAGCTACATCAACTTAGGTCTCCGTCTAGCTTAGAAGCACTGTTAGGATCATATTCCGAGCATGAATCTGGAGGTGGAGAGCATTTGCATTACATTGCATCCAGACTTGATTTCAGTCCCTTAATGCCAAGTTTGACAGCCATGGCATTGTTCTTCTTTATTCTTTTCATGTGCGCAAGCTCATAATCATTATGGTGTTGTTCAGAATCTGAGATTCATGAAAACATAAAAAGCAGTCAGATGATCTATGGAATGCATTGTGGATTCAACTCGAAGAGTGTCTCCCTATAAACCCCTGCATATGCAAAGTTCACCCCCAACCGTGTTGACCATACCACACACAGAAATACAAACCCTTATGTCTCTATAACAGACAGACACACATTTCAAAACTAAAGTAGGAACATTAGAATCATATCAAATTCGTATTTGAACAAATAAACTAAGGAATTATGAGTGGCATAATGTTTAGCTTCAAGGGTGGAGTGTTGGTAGTGCAACACAAAGCAAGTAGGCAGATTGTATTCCATGTAAAAGATCGTAGCCTATGTAAAAGCTGGAAATGGCACTTTCTTTCTATACAATACAATGCTCGTTGCCCACACATGATGGAAGAGATCACACAGAGAAATAATATTCACTCATGTCTACGGTTCCAGTACTTTGAAACAGGGTGGTCCACCCTAAAAGAATATTGACAACAAATATGACAAGGCAAGCATAGATGTAGTGAATCAATCATTTACTTCTGAGCTTACTAGGACAAGTATGTAGAATTGTAACTACAGTAAGAGGCCGTCCACAATCTAAATCAAGAAGTTTGCCTAGCACTTATTGTTTGCAACTAATCGACATGAATAATTGGATATTATATCGAATGAGTAAGAAAGACAAGTAAAATTGTCAACAAACCTGGCCTGCAGTAGTAATCTGGGTCAATGTCACTAGGACGAACAATCCAAAATGACTAGTGTCTGTTCCTAGGGCCAAAATTTTGAAACCCTGTGAACTTTACAGGTACTAAAGATTACTAAAATACATCTGAACCATTAAGTGTAGGTAGCGCTCAGCACACAACAAACCCTAATGACAGTCCTGCCTAATGAGTAATGAATCAAATAGAAAATGGGTGATGAGGAGTGGCTGCTGAGTGTTGAGGACATATGTCAGGATACATCGGGTTGGCTTAGTGGGTGCTGCATGCCTGAGCCCTAAACGGACTGGGAAGGTAGGCACGGTGGCGTGCCCGGGCAGCGGTGACGCTGTTGGGCGAGCGGCTCCTGACCTCCTATTAGTCCGGCATCTCCTCATAGAGTCATGTTGTCCAGGGACGGCAAGTCACTGGTGAGACAGGCGGCTGGGGCGAGTAGAGATCGGAAGCGCCCAGTAGAACAGAGGGGAATCGGGGCCTGGGATGACCCAAAATCCCAGGGTGGGCCGCGGCACACCATGGGCACCCTGTAAAGATACACACACGAGCGACGAACATGCATTTTCAAAATAAATTAGGAACATTTAGCTGACCAATTAAACGACTCTATTTTAGTAATATCATATTCATATTTGAACAACTAAGCTTGTTTTGCCTGATGGGTGGAGCAGTGCTATTATGACACGAAGCACGTATTCTGATCGTATAGTGATCATAAAAGGGGGAAACCCTAAGCATTTTTTTTAGCAAAAGAGGGTTTCCCCTCCGATTTCTATTAAAGAAACCACCACGGAGCCAAATTGATCAATTAAACCCTAGGCATGATCAATTAAACCGCATTATGACTATGCCATGGCAGATTTAAAGTTGCAAACCGGAGAAATGATATTTAGCATCCATTGTTTGTTTCGAACTAAGAACTAAATTCTAAGAGCTGAAAGGAAAGTTAAGGAGATATGAAGTACCACCTCTCATGCGGCGCCGTGTAGGCATCGGTGGTGCGATGGTTGTCGGTTGTGTTGAAGCAGATCTGCGATGGTAGACGAGTGCATCAAGGGATAAGTCTCGTTGCCGTGGAAGAGAAGGTCGTGTGAGAGGCCCCAGCAAAGAGGATGACGACGCCAATGAAGCGAGAGGGCGCGATGCAAGGCTCTTGGTCTGTCGTCGTTGTTGAGAAACGTCCATCTCTAGCAGTGGACGACGCGGTCTCCATAGGCGCTCCGGTATGGTGGAGGATGGTGGCGATGGATGGGGTGGAGGATGGCGGCGATGGATGGGTGGCGGACGGAGGAGCCTGGTGTGGGGATGGTGTTCTAGCGCAGACGGTGTATGAATGGGAAAATGGAGGGAGAGGTACGAGGAACCATGTTTTTGGGATGCGCCTATCTGAAATATGGGAAAGGTATGAACTTAGCCCCCATTTAAAATTTGTGCGTCTCGTCAGTTGGGATAGGACGGCAATCTTGCATCTCACCAATATTTGCCCAAAGCGATTTCGGGTGAGGAGAGGGTGTTTTGGCGCCCATGGTTGGCGCCCATGGTTGGCGCCCATGGTGTATGAAAGGAGCTGACAGGTAGGGCGGTTGTGTAACGTCTGAGTGAAGTTACAAACCTTCCCCTATTGAAAATATTTGCCTACATCGATTTCGGCCGAGTCGAGTTTGTTTTGCCGCCCATCGTATATGAATGGGGAAATGGAGGTAGAAACAGGGGTCTTTCGGACGAGCTTGAATCAAATGTGTTTTGCCGCCCATGTTTGGCGCCCACCATGTCGGAATGGGCTCAGAGGCGGTCGTGTCACGTCTAATTGAAGTTACTAACCTACCCCTATTGAGAGCAGTGGAAATCGGGCCGATGGATTCTCCGTGTAATGGGTAGACCGTAATTTGCACCTCCCAAACACTTGGCTTCTGGCAGCCGACGTGGGAGTGGACATTTTGCCGCTTCTTTCGAATTTTGGGACAATAAGCATCCACGTTTACCCTGGCAACTAAATTCAAATCCATTTCGTATTTCTATACGAATCTTTATAAATTATTCTATGTGTTTCTATAAATCTTCAAAAGCACGACAAAGATGTATTCCACTATCATATATGAATATGATTTACAAATGCCGATACTCAAATTCAGAAGCCAGAATCCAGTTTAAGGTGAATTCGAATATTTGGAACACTTTATGTCCAACTCAAATGTCACACGCAACATAATGTGTACTCCCATTTAGATATGTACACAAGTGTCACGCCCAATATGCGACCCTATCCAAAAGGAACTCGAAGGTCCCACCAAGGATAGACCCGCATATTGAAACACTTTTGCAAGGTGGATATCATTACATCAACATTACATAATAGATGGGGATACATACATAAGGCATACAATGCCACATGAATACAACATCACAATACATAAGAGCATCATCCGACTATGGATGAAACACAAACAGAAACTCAAACGACATCCACCCTGCTAGCCCAGGCTGCCGACCTGGAACCTATCCCCTGATCGAAGAAGCAGAAGAAGAACTCAACGCAAGCAAGCATCGCTCTCGCGTCATGATCATCGCACAACCTGTACCTGCAACTGTTGTTGTAGTGATCTGTAAGCCACGAGGACTCAGCAATCCCATTACCATGGGTATCAAGACTAGCAAAGCTTAAAGGGAAAGGAAGGGGTAAAGTGGTGAGGCTGCAGCAGCGACTAAGCATATATGGTGGCTAACATACGCAAATAAGAGCGAGAAGAGAAGCAAAGGAACGGTCGTCAACTGGCAATGATCAAGAAGTGATCCTGAACTCCTACTTACGTCAAACATAACCCAGAAACCGTGTTCACTTCCCGGACTCTGCCGAGAAGAGACCATCACGGCTACACACGCGGTTGATGCGTTTTAATTCGGATCTGGTGTCAAGTTATCTACAACCAGACATTAACAAATTCCCATCTACCTATAACCACAGGCACGGCTTTCGAAAGATTATACCATGCAGGGGTGTCCCAACTTAGCCCATGACAAGCTCTCGCGATCAAGAAGGAATAGACCTTCTCCCAGGAAGACCCGATCAGACTCGGAATCTCGGTTTACAAGATATTTCGACAATGGTAAAACAAGACCAGCAAAGCCGCCTGATGTGCCGACAAATCCCGATAGGAGCTGCACATATCTCATTCTCAGGGCAACACCAGATGAGACTAGCTACGAGTAAAACCAACCCTCAAGTTGCCCCGAGGTGGCCCCGCAGGCAGCTCAGTTCGGACCAACACTTAGACAAGCACTGGCCCGGGGGGGCGCTAAAATAAAGATGACCCTCGGGTTGGCCGACCCAAGGGAAAGGGATAGGTGGTGGTGAGGCAAATGGTAAAACCAAGGTTGGGCCTTGCTGGAGGAGTTTTATTCAAAGCGAACTGTCAAGGGGGTCCCATAAATCACCCGACCGCGTAAGGAACGCAAAATCCGGGAACATAACACCGGTATGACGGACACTAGGGCGGCAAGAGTGGAACAAAACACCAGGCATAAGGCCGAGTCTTCCACCCTTTACCAAGTATATAGATGCATTAATAATATAAGAGATATTGTGATATCCCAAACATAAATCCTGTCCACCATGGAGAAATCTTCAACTTCACCTGCAACTAGCAACGCTATAAGAGGGGCTGAGCAAAAGCAGTAACATAGCCAAACAACGGTTTGCATAGGAAAGGTGTCAAAGGTTAGAGGTTCATGGCAATATGGGAGGCTTGATGAGCAAAAGATAGGTAACGCAGCATAGCAATAGAACGAAGAAACTAGCATAGCAATGATAGTAGTGAGATCCAGGGTAGCGGTCATATTGCCTGAAATCCCGCAAGGAAGAAGAACGAGTCCATGAAGAAGACGAACAGATGAAGCCACGAAGACGAACCAATCGTAGACGAACGAATCCTCACGATCGCAACGAAACAGGAACTATCGAAAAGAAGCACACAACATAGTAAACACACCACACATGAACAAGGCATGATGCACACACGAGCGTGATGCATGACAAGACTACAAGAAGCTGCTCATGTCAAGAGATGATGCAAACAAGAGCAACACGTCAAGGCAAGTTTAAATGAGGCCGGGAACAACATATAACAATTCCGGTAAGTCCTCATATGCATATTTCAAAATTGTTCATGATCTGAATAACCTTATGTTCAAGTAGTTAAACATCAAGTTAAGATTCACAAGGATGATCTACACGAGATTCTAGTCAAGTTACATATAAAGTTCATTTAGTTCGGAGCTACGACCTAGAAGATATGAGCAAAACAAGATAGACATGGCATCGATGCAAAATGCATACAAACATCAAGCAAACACCTCAAAACAAGGATGCAACATGATAATATGAAACTACATGCAAAATCAAGCAAGTTTCATACAGAGCACACTCAAAACGGAGCAACGGTTCAACACATGCACACTATACAAGTTTAAAGGACAAGCTGTCCAAAACAACAACTAGGCATATTGCAAGCATCAAAACAATATGCTACAACATCTCAACATGATAACAAAAGGCATGGTCATGATTTACAGGTAGAGCATAAGAAAACATGAACACTGAGCTATCTCCAGAAATCACTAGAACATGCTCAAACACACATGGTAAGATTGCAAGTTATAACAATTTCAGACTTTGCAGAAAATAACATCACGATGCAATGTTTAGAGCTATCAAGCAACATGTTACAGGAACTTATCATGGCAAACAAAGGCATGGCATGAATCTACTAATTGCATAGATCAAAAGTCCCTTAGTGACCATGAGCCAAAAAGGATCATAAAATATGATGGCACCCATGTAAACATGGCAAGTTATATTACAGATTCATACATGACAGGAACAGAATTATGAAGGCATGTAGATGAGCTTGTACCACTCACCACAGAGCAATAAATAGCATGGAAAGGCAACCAACAGTAAGAAGACATATTTTTGAAGCTAAGCATGGCAATAGCAAGTTCATAGGGTATATGGATCACAAGGAAAACACATGGAAACAACTGAACTTAATGTTAACAGGCTGACAGCAACATTATGAAGCAACTTTGGAGCAAGATATGAGCAAGCTACAGCAGGCTATAAATGCTACCAGGGGCATGGATGGATAGAGTATGACATGTAGATCAAAACATGTTTATAGAACATCTCCAGATTATGCATAGAATGATTAGTAGCAACATGTTTACATAGCATCACGATATAACAGATTCAGCCTAGCAAAACAGCAACATCATGAACCCTACTTAACAAGCTCGATTCACTCACCACAAGTCATTGCATGACAAGATAAGCATAGCATCATCAAGAAGACATGTTTGTGAAACAAACCAAGTCAAGAACAAGTCCATAGCATGCAAGGATCAACTATAGCAACCTTGGCAAAATTGAATAACATGTAAACAATCTGCCAGGAAACATTTGAAGCAAAAGTAGAGCACTCAAATGACATGCTAAGCTACTCCATAATTGCAAGCAAGGGCATTAATGGATAGACAATAACAACATGTTCAAAACACCCTTACTGAAGTATCTCAAAATATGCATGGATCTCTTTGTAGCATCAAGTTTACATGGCATCAAAATAACAGCAGAACAGGGACTAAAACAGCAACATCACGATGCCTAGTTTGCATGCTTGTGCTAGACACCACATTTATCACAAAAATGCATGGAATACACCACTGTAAAGAAGACATAGCATAGATCAAATCACATGTAGACATCAACCTCATAGGATGCACACATCAATCATGGTAAAAATGACAAAAGAGCTCGTTCTGATAACAGACAGCAGAAAACATTATGAAGCACTCTTACAACGATGATTCAGGCATCAAGATGACATCAAATGAATATGATGCAATATAATGAAATGATGTACTCCTTGAGGCGAACAATTTGACATATTACACGCACGAAACGGAGTTACGGATGCAGAGATACGGCATGATGAACATGGCACGAAAATTACACAGATTCGGGGACAGTGGAATTTTCAGGAAAAAAACATGAGCGACAAATGGTTATATCTCGCACGGGCGGGGAAAAAAGGGGTTGCTCACCCTTGGGCCAAGCCCAGGAAGGAGGAGGAGGCAGGCCAGCTTGGGCCGAGCGCTGCTGGGCTGCGGAGCTGGCTGGGCCACGGGGGAAGGCCGGATCTGGGCCGGTCGCTGGAGATGGGCCGGCTAGCTGGGCCCACGGCGGCGCGAGCAGGGAGGTGCCCAGGCGGACCTCGTCGTCCTGCCCGACGAGGCCGACCGAGGCCATGGCAGGGCGGCGGCGGCACCTAGGGCGGCACCGGCGACGCGGCAAGCCGGGGATGGCGGGCGGCGGCGCGGGAAGATGGATCCGGTCGGCTGGAGGCCGGATCTAGCTGGCGACAGCGGAGGCGGAGCGGCGAGGCACGGGGCGCCACGTGGCACATCGCGGTTGGCTGCAGGCGGCGGCGGGATTTCGTCCGGCAGGAGCGGACATGTCCGGTGGCACAGAGGAGGCTAGGCTAGGGTTTCGGGGGGGGGGGATGATCCGAAAATGGAGAGGGGAAGACGTTTTTATAGGTAGAGGGAGCTAGGAGAGTCCAAATGAGGAGCGGTTTTCGCCCACATGATCGTGATCGAACGACCGAGAGCATGGAGGGGAGATAGATGGGTTTTGGGCCACTTTGGAAGGGGTGTTGGGCTGCAAAGAGAGAGGGGCTTTACGGTTACCCGGTTAACCGTTGGAGTACCAAACGAACTCCAAATGGCACGAAACTTGACAAGCGGTCTACCGGTGCTATACCAAGGCCACTTCGCAAGGCTCGGTCCATTCCGAGAAAGTTTAACACCCACTCACAATAGGAGACAAAAAGGGGAACGCCGGAGAGCATAGGAGCGCCGGATTGCAAAACGGACAACGAGGAAAATGCTCGGATGCGTGAGACGAACACGTATGCAAGATGAAATGCACATGATGACATGATAAAATGCAACACGCAAGCAAATGACATAGCAACAATGACTAATAGCTGGCAGACACCTGGCGCATCGAATCCGGGGCGGTACAACAAGCAATGTGTCAATATTCAAATACTGAGTCAATCAACTAAGAATGTACATAACTAACAGACATATAAACACTTATAGAGTATATGGATCATTAATATCAAGTAACATACATAAGCCAGGCTGTTGTACTTTTTTTTTGCTAGAACAACATCCTTCTTTTAGCGAAGCTACTACAGTAGCTTGGCCCTTTCCGATGAGTGCCACTTATGGTCCATCTATACTACTATTATTGATGAATGCACATTCAGCCCGATTGGCATATTTTTAGGTCTGGCACAACAATCAAAATTAAATGTCTCCGAGTCTTATCAATTAATACATACTTGTGCTCAAATAAAATTATGAACCAAAAAAAATTATTACATGATCTCTAAAACAAATGGTTTGATTGATTACATCAACAAACAACACAAAGGTTATTCAATGTTGGAAAGAACATTTCACCTATGATTTACCAAGTGGGAATTTAATTTCCTTTTTTCCTTCAGGACCTTAACAATGTGGCCAGTCTCAGCTTGCTTAGTTTTGAAATCCAGCAAATATTTAATGGTTGTCTTGAGTACTGCTTGTAATTGTGTTGTTTGCTTCCTCCACATGTCAACTTCATCTCTAAGTGCAGAAGAAGAATCTCTCTCTACCACTAGTTTAGCCTCTAGAGCATCAGCAGTTGGCAATTCATAATGCACGATTAGGCTGGTGCCACTGCTGTGGGATGATACAACATCCATGGGAAACTCGGTCTTTGATCTTGGGCTAACATGTTTTGCCATTAAATTCCGATTGGATTCTGAAAAGTTGAAGTTAGCAAAATCTCAACTGGGAGTATAACAACAAACTAGTTAAACAAACAAGGAATTAAACAGTTTCAATTGGATGCTAAAAAGTAGTTATTAACATCATTATAACCGGTTGTTGCGGCAGCAAAGCAGTTAAACAAACAAGTTTTGCATAAGGTACCTGTTGTGGCATTGGAGTTTCTCTTGGATCCTGTCGTGGAAAGGTCACGGTAGATGTCCTAGCAAAAGGACTTAGTCGTGGAGCCATCGCAACTAGGTAGCTTAAAGGGGTTAAACAGGACAAAAGACACGGGAGTTTATACTTGTTCGGCCCCTTGCGGCGAAGGTAAAGGCATAATCCAGTTTGAGGTGGTATTGCTTATTGTCTCGATTACCAGGGAGCGAATCTGCTTGACCTAGCTTTCGATCTGTTGTTTCTTGTCCTGAACCGCCATCGGGTCGTCCCTTTATATACACAGGTTGACGCCCAGCGGCTCTCCGAGTCCCGGCCGGCTCATAGACAACGTGTCCGGCTCGGTGACTATCTATACATGCCTTACAATACAAGTCTTTACATATATGGCGGTTTACCCCTACGGGCCTTAAGTCGCCTTTGGGCCTTGGGCCCTTAACTGAACCGCCATCTTTAGTATCCTCATGGGCTTCATATGATGAATTACCACAGGTATAACTCGGCCCCTCCTGGGCGGGTTATACTAATAGTTATATCCCCAACATTAGGCCCCAGATTGATTTGAATTGGTTCACGTCAATCTTCAATACTTAGAGAAAATCTTCCTTCATTTGTGCAAGAGTTCATAACCCACCATGACGTCATCTTCCGAATTTGGGATAACCCGCCATGACGTCACCTATCATTTAATTCACACAATATCCAACATATATCAATGGATTTTTACCTTAATAACCATCTCGAGAATCAAGGCGCCTGGGCAGCTGGATAACCATGTTTTGGCCTCCTCGTTTTTCGCGCCCACTTATCAGCCTCCTCCTTATAAATAGCCACGACCAGTCTTTCCTCATTTTGCCCCCTTTCCATCGTCTTCCTCCTCTCGCAACTCTCTGCCACTCGAGCTCCGCCACCTCCACGAAGCATCTCGTCCTCCTTGTCCTTGGCCGCTGCATCAGCCTATGTCGGACCAGAAAACACCGGCGCTCCGCCGCAGTCGGATCTGCATCTGTAAGTGCTCCTCCTCCAATGCTTCAGATCGCATTAGGGTTTCGGATGTTCTTCGTGTTCTTCGTGGTTCTTTCTTAGTTCTTACATCGTAGCACCCTTTGATCTGAAAACGGCATAGAGCTTGTGCGGTAGTAGTTTTGCTTTTGCCTTCAATACCAACAGACCCCTTTTCCTTGGAAAGAGATCTCATTAGAGCTTATGAACTCCTCTGTACTGGTTTTTAGGTCTTGATTTATTTCCTTTTTCTGAACTGCCACTGATCCAAAATAATAATTGCAATATGTGAAACCTGTTTGTGCGGTACTTAGCCAAAAAAACTGCATCTTGATAGATCCACCTAGACGTGGCGGCTCATATCACTGGCTGTAGTTAAGTTCAATCCTCACCAGATTCTTTTTTTGATAGACATCAAACTTCTCATGGCGGCTTATATAACCTGTTGTAATTAGTCATATACCATTAGGCCCCTTTTTAAGCCGCCATTCTGAATATGTGCTGTAACGCTTTCCTTCTGGTTTAAATTTGAACCCGCAATTTTGTTCCTTTTCTTTTTAGGCTTCCTTCTTCATAATGCCGCCTAAAACAACCACTGCCTATAAATGGGTTCTCTCCATCATCACGGAGAACACCCTTCAAGACTTTGTGAAAACCGGTTACTTGCCGGAGAAGTCTGTCATCTCTTACCGCGCCCCTAAGCCGGAAGAAGAGGAACCTTGGGCAAAGGAAGGCGAAGTCATTGTCTTCACTGATCATATGAACCGGGGCTTCTCACCGCCCGGCTCTAAATTCTTTTGGGATGTTCTTCACTTCTTCAATCTTCATCCTCAAGACATCGGACCCAATTCCGTGTCAAACATCTGCAATTTCCAAGTGTTCTGCGAAGTCTACCTTCAAGAGGAACCCACTGTGGAGTTATTCACAGAGTACTTTTATTTAAACTACCAGAATGAGTACTCCAATGGACCTAGTTTGGAACTTGGTGGGATCTCAATCCAGCGAAGAAGAGACACAATTTTCCCTTATGCGCAACCGCCGAGTCATCCAAAGGACTGGAACCAGACATGGTTCTACTACCAAGATACTTCTCCGGCTGGTGAAAACGGATTGCCTGGCTTTCACGCCCTCGTCTTGAATCAAACCATCCTCTCGCTGACAAGCTGACAGCTGCTGATTGCAAGAAACTCGCCCCTACCATCGCCAAGGTCAAGGCTCTGCTGGGAAACGGCTTAACTGGAATTGACTTGGTGCGATGCTGGGTCGCTTGGCGGATTATCCCCTTGAGTCGCCATTTCGGCTTAATGTGCACCTACACCGGTAGCACAAAGTATCCATTGCGCCACAGCTCCGAGGAGTTAACTGATGACACCATCAATGAGATGACAAAATCTCTTTTCAATGGGAGCCCGACTGATTGCTGCAAAGTGGGCCTAAGCCCTTTCTGCGAGTCTAACCCTGCACGAGAAGTAAGCCACCAAAAATTTGAGGTATAAGCTCCCCCATTCCTTAAGTTTATGCATATCCTGCCATCCCCCAAGTTTACTGCTTATGATGCATTTGATCACCATGAACATGAATAACAACCTATGAAATAATCCTTTCAAAATCCGGTTTAAAGCCTCCAGTTTAATTTGTCTTGTTTAATACTGAACTGGTAGCCCCCAACTGCCGGTTTAAGATATATGAATGAACCGGTCCTTCGTACTCTTGAACAAAGTACTTAGTTGTTTAGTTGTCATGAGCCAGCTACGGCCGGTTGTAGCACCAAGGGGTCGTCGTAAAATTGCAATAAGACAAGAAATATGCATTAGCCCCCAAGTGCCAAGTATTGTTGCTCGCAAAGTACTTGGGACTCAGTCATATAAGCCGCCACATAAGTAGAGCTTTCGGTAGACATTAGTCCCCAAGTGCCAAGTGTTGTTGCTTGCAAAAGGCTTGGGACTTAATGTTTTGGACTAACGTTGAATTATGATTTTGATCCGGTGTATGAACACAGCACCACTACTCAACTTCAATCAGAGCTGTCTGATTTGAAGACTTTTCTGGAGCTGCAAGAGGCTGAGACCCAGAAGGCGAACTCAAAGTTCGAATTCAGTGTGTCTGAGGCAGAAAAGCTGAAAGCCGGCATTGAGATTGAGAAAAATTCCTGGGCTCAAGAGAAAATTGCTTTGACCCAACGGGCTGAGAAGGCGGAGGAGGCTCTCCAGGAAGCGACAACTGAACACCAGGTGTCTCAGATGATTTCTGCTATCTTTTGTAAACCGCCTTACGACTATCAAATTTGAACATCTTTCTTGATGATACGATCTGCTTTTAACCCATCTGTGATTATTATGCAGGCCCTCGGAGCAGCAACCTCAACCAAGACATGCTTGTGAAGCTGAAGGTGGTTTACACACTAGTGGAGCAGCTTTACACTGGTGCTCAGCGTGCCCTGGCCATAGTTTCTCCAGCTAATGAAACCCCCACTCTCTTGGTTGATGTGTTAAGGAAGCTTTCCGTTCTGCCCGAGAGGTTCAGTGAGATGAAGTGATCCTGTGCAAGAGCCAGAGCTGTGATTGCTTTAAGCCGCGCCAAAGCATGGTTACCAGAGCTGGACCTGACCGACATCTCTATCGGACATCCAAGGTTTAAGGAGGACGACACTGCATTTGACAAGAAAGACTTTGCTACTTATGTGAAGAACATACGTCCTCTGGCCAGTCTGATTACCAGCGAGACAAACCTCGCCAAGTATCAACCAGCTTACGATTTGCAAAATCAGAAGATGCCAACTCCGTCTTACAAAGAGAAGGCCCTTATCCCCCCAATCCGTAAGCACACATTTGCTCCTGAAGTTGACCCGTCCAAGCTTATTGATGATGAAGTTGAGTTCCAAGCTTTGAGTGGCACTGACTGGTCATCACCAACCTTCTAGGAAGTAGAACGGGACGAAGAATCGGAGAGGGATCATCCGGAAGCGTCGGGCCATCAGAATCAAGAAGATTAATCCGCCGAGCGGTTCATATTGTGTGACCTTCTGAAAAACAATTAACCCTTTGGACACCGGGAGTCATGTAATAGGGTAGCAATAACTTTGTTCTGCCGTGCCATCGTGCACGTTCATGTTATGCTCAATGCTGTTAAGCCACCGCTTTACAATTATCCTCTTTACACTTATCACATTGTTTGACTCGTGTGGATGAAAATTTTGAATTATCCTGCACACAAAATAGATCACAAGATCCCTTGGCGGTTTACCGCAGGGCGGGTCATAACACCTCGCATATAACTATTAAGGTTTTATCACAGTTATAGATAAAGCTGGCTGAACCTGAATTGAAATATAATAATCACAATATCATACCACTGCTACCGAATTGTACTGCCGGTTTATGATACATTGTGTAGTAAGGGTGAGGACCCAAAACTTCAGAAGCCGATATTTCCAAGTGTTGGATATCATCATGTAAGGGCGAGTTGTCGCCTCTCATTAAACCGGGTAATAGAAACCACAGGTGAGCTTCAAATATGAGCTGTGAAAGTAAAGGCTACATGGTCGGAATTACTTTAAACCAAAAAGGCAAGATAGTATCAAGAAGAACCGGAAAAACTTCAAAAAATCCAGCCAATATGTAAAAAGCGAGACTATGGTTCGAATACGACCAGGGAGCCGAACCAAAAGGGTTAATAGCTATGGTTCGAATACGATCAGGAAGCCCCCTAATGGTTTTTGGCATTGCACCGATCAAAGGGGTACCAACAGCTATGATTCGAATACGATCAGGAAGCCCCCCATTGAGCAAAGTGTTTAACGGCTATGATTCTAATACGACCATGAGCCGGACCAAGAGGGGTTTAGCTGTGATTCGAATACGATCCAGCCCCCAAGTGATCTAAGTGTTTATGGCTATGGTTCGAATACGACTAGGAAGCCGTACCAAAGGGGTTAACAACCATGATTCGAATATGATCAAGCCCCCAATGATCAAAGTGTTTAATGGCTATATCTGAATACGATCATGAGCCAGACCAAGAGGGGTTAATAGATGTGATTCAAATACGACCAAGCCCCCAAATGATCAAAATGTTTGCGGCTATAGTTCGAATACGACCAGGAAGCCGGCCAAAAGGGGTTAATAGCTATGGTTCAAATACGACCAGCCCCAAGTTGGTCTTTGATATTATGATTATGAAGACGCATGATTGTTTAAGATGAAACAACAGAGACCCTGCTTTATTATAATCATCATAATATATACATCATCAAAAATATGTACATCATAAGAGCCGGTGGCTCAAGTGTAATAAGGCCGAAGGTGAGCGATATTCCACGACCAGCGGGTCTCCCCTTCCGACTTACGTGAGTCTTTGTGCTCTTGAATATTGATAAGGTAGTATGACTCGTTGTTCAAATTCTTTCTAACCACAAAGGGCCCTTCCCAAGGTGGGGATAACTTGTGCATATCAGTCTGATCCTGGATGAGCCGGAGCACCAAATCACCTTCCTGAAAGGTTCTGGACTTAACCCGACGGCTATGGTAACAGCACAGATCTTGTTGATAAATCGCCGAATGGCCTGCCACAAGATCACGCTTCTCATCTAATAGGTCAAGTGCATCCTGACGTGCTTGTTTATTATCAGCTTCAACATAAGTCGCCATGCAAGGAGAGTCATGACGGATATCACTAGGGCGAACCGCCTCTGCTCCATAAACCATGAAGAAAGGCGTGTAACCCATAGATCTGTTGGGGGTAGTGTTGATACTCCTTATCACAGAAGGTAACTCCTCCACCCAACAACCCTGCGTCTGTTGCAAAGGAACCATAAACCAGGGCTTGTTGTCTCTCAAAATTTCTTAATTGGCTCTTTCAGCTTGACCATTGGATTGGGGGTGAGCTACTGATGACACATCAAGTCGAATATGCTCATGTTGACAAAACTCTTTCATAACACCCTTGGACAAGTTAGTGGCATTATCAGTTATGATGCTGTGGGGAAAGCCAAAGCGAAAAATCACATTTTTAATGAATTGAACCGCCGTTACCGTGTCACACTTACTGACCGGCTCTGCTTCCACCCACTTTGTAAATTTGTCAACCGCCACCAAGAGGTGGGTCTTTTTTTCCTTGGATCTTTTAAAAGGCCCAACCATATCAAGCCCCTAGATTGCAAATGGCCAAGTAATTGGAATCATCCTCAATTCTTGTGCCGGCACATGAGCTCGCCGTGAAAATTTCTGACAACCATCACATTTACTGACCAAATCCTCTGCATCAGCGTGAGCCATCAGCGAATAAAATCCATGACGGAAAGCTTTGGCCACAAGGGAATTTGAACCGGCATGATTGTCAGATATCAAGTTCCGGCAAAACCCTTAAGGTTCAAACTCTGGGGTGCACGCGACGATATCCCCCCTACCGATCCACGTCCCAACGCCTCGCTGTGAATCTAAGCTACACGATGAACACAAGGGACACAGGGATTTATACTAGTTCGGGCCACCGTTGTGGTGTAATACCCTACTCTAGTTTGTGGTGTGGTGGATTGCCTCAGGGGCTGACGATGAACAGTACAGAGGAAGAACAGCCTCACGAGTGGTGTTCTTGAGCTGGTGCGGTGTTCTGCTTGGGAAGGATTCGATCGTCTCTGGATTAGATGAGAGCCCCCCTCTACTGTGGTGACTAGCCCTATATATAGAGGTCCTGGTCCTCTTCCCAAATATTGACCGGGAAGGGATCCAGCAACGGCCATTTTGAAGGGGTACAGCAAGTACAAGTTATCCTGACTAAAGTTGGTCTTCGACTGCTGAAGGCACTAGCGATGATGCCGTCTTGGGCTCCATAGTGACCTCCGTCCTGCGGCTCTGCTGGTCTTGGTCTCGTTACACTGAAATGGTAATCTTTGCTTGATGCTTTGGTACTCTGCGCTTGTGCTTGCCCCCTTCACACCAAAGAGGAAACGAGGACACTGCACAGGCTGGTGCCTGCCTGGCCTTGATCGTCATGGCTTGTGTGATGAGCACCTCGCGAGGTACCCCTGCCTTGATCTCTCCTCCTCCTCGCGAGCCAGCCTGGTGAGGCCATCCCCGAGGAAGCCTTGCGTCGTCCGCCCCGCGAGGCTTGGCCCCTCGCGAGGGTCTTGAGCTTGGGTTGATGTAGACGGCCCGTACTGGACCTCTGCTTGAGCCACGCAGCAGGCCGCGGGCAGGCAAGTCTGGGGACCCCCGTTCCCAGAACTCCGACAGTAGCCCCGGGCCCAAGGCGCGCTCGGACTTGGCTTAGCAGCAAAGCGAAAGGGCAAGTGCGGAGCGCCGCGGGTCCCCAACAACCTGCGGCCTAGGTCACCATGTGGTGGTTGATTGGACGTGGGTGTCTCCGCTTCCCCATGCTGCCTCGGCAACTGCCCGTCTAACAAAAGGCTTGCCTGGGTTAGGCTTACCTTCATTGCTCTCATTGGCCTTGCTCCAGACCCCCTTTCTTGCTCTTGCCCTCCTGCTTCCGAAATCTCTAGATCCACCTCATCCTTTCTCCTCCAGTGAGCAATGGCGCCCCGCAAGACCGGGCCGAGGCTCCACTGGCCTGGTACTCGCCGGCTCTGGATCCCCCGAACATGACGGAGAAGAATCTCGCCCTCACGCGCCTAATGACAGCAGCGCAAGGCAGAGAGATGGGGGAGACTGCGCTCCGAGCCGGCTCCGCCCGGCTAGAGGACAAGGGGAGCACCTTCTATCCCTTCTTCATGAGCGCCGTCATCACCGGTCTGGTGCCTCCTTTCTTCGAGTTCTTCTATGTTGTCCTCCGCCATTATAAGCTGCAGGCTCTGCATCTCCATCCTAACTCTGTTCTCCTTCTGTCGATTTTCGCCTACTACTGCGAGGCACACATCGGGGTGATGCCTACTGTGGCCTTGCTGCGCCACCTCTTCTACCTCCGAGTTACCGACGCGCATACCTCTGCATGTGCTAGCTTTGTTGCGTACTCCAAATCCAACACGATCTCGAAGGCCGGGAAGAGGGCTGATGGCTTCCGGAGCAAGTGGGTCATGATGGATGCCGGATGCATCAACTCTCAGCTGGCGCTGCCCACGGAGCAGCCCCAGGCTGATGAGGCGTGGTCCCATGCGAAGCTTGACAAATCGACGGGCGAATCTGGAGAATATGAACGCCGCCCTGAGGCCTAGCAACATGAAGGCGGCGAAGCTGACTGGGGCCACGCTCCTGAGGGAGTTCCTGGCGCATCGGGTGGCTCCACATCAGGTGCACTCACGCCCGTTGTGGAGGCTCGGAGATGCGGACGCCGATCTCCGCTTGAACTCGGAGGCCCTGGCTGATGAAGACCTGACCGCAGCTCTCTGCTTCCTGGTTGGAGAGGATGTGGAAGGTCTAGAAGGCGCTCCTATCCCCTTGTTCCTTCGCGACGACTGGGAACAGGTGGTGAACACCATGCCCACCTTTGGTGGGAGCGGCCTGGTGTCGGAGGTGCCTCCTAAGGGCCAGGAGGCGGCAACGCTGGTGGAGTTGTCCTCTGATGATTCCCACGGAGGAGAGGAGGAAGACGAGGAAGAGGAGGAGCGCGACTCGGAGGAGACCACTTAGGAGACAGGGGAGTCTTCCCCCTGGCGCAGGGCCAACGTCCTCCACTCCATGCCGGACGACGACGAGGTTGACACCAGGCAAGGGGGAGAGGACTCGCCCGTGATCCCGAAGAAGGACAGGTCGGGGCTTATCTCCCAAGGGTCTACTCCGGCCCCGGCACTGCCCAAAGCTAGCTCCAACCCTTCCGGTGCGCCCTCCTCTGCTGCTGGACCTCCCGAGGTTGCGCCCAGCAAGAGGCTCTCGAGCTTTAAGCTCGGCAGGAGGCCGTTGGAGCTCACCGCGACTAACCAGTAAGTACTCGAACTCTGTTTGCTCTTGTTCTTGCTGTCAGGGCTTGACATCCTCCGTCGCTTGGGTAGGCTTCCGCCTGCGGTGAAGAGGCTAAAGGGGGACACGGTGGCTCCTCTTGGGGCAAGCTCGTCTGTTCTGGCCGCGCCTTCACCCGCAGGAAGGGGACGCAATGGAGCTCACACCTCCCCTGCCCCGGTCGTCCTCGCGAGGCCAGGAGAGACACTCTGGCGAGGGGCCAGCCCCCGTGGACCCTCTGACTTTGGAGGCGCCGGTGCTTGATGTTGTCGCCGAGGTTGCCAAGGCTCAGGAGATCCCAGCCTCCCAGGCCGTGATTACGCTGCTGTGTTCTCCTCCTGCTCCTCTGGTCCCTAACTCCTCTCCCTCCTCCGTTGCCTTGGACCATGCTGCTACTGAGCTGGGTCGGCCGCGAGAAGATCTCCAGGGTGCCAACGCCCGCCTGGTGGCCGGGCGCCTGGAGCTGATCTCTGGCTGGGCTCGCTGTGATGCCTTCGTCTGAGCGGCGCTGAGCCAGGCTGTGGCGGCTTCCGAGGAGGAGAAGAAAGTCGCAACCCCGGCCATAGCTGCTCGCGACGCAGCGTTGAAGGATGCTTCAACTGTCCAGGGCCACAGCAAGGCACTGGAGGACGAGCTGCAAGGCCTGCGTGATGAGCTCGCCAAGGAGGTTCTCGTCCGCCAGGCAAAGGAGGAAGAGATAAAGGCTCGGGAGGCCGCCATCGGGGACCACGACGCCAAGCTGTCCGCTGATCGCGACCGGCTGAAGACACTGGAGCAGAAGCTGAAGGCGGAGAGGACTGAGCTGGACGCCAAGGCGAAGGTCTTGGCCGAGGATCACATGGCCTTCACGAATTACAAGGTGAGATCTCGCAGGGCGCTGAAGTCGCTTTACGATGATGGTCTGGAGAAGCCGCTGGCCGGAGCACGGATGGCCTCGCCAAGCTGCTTCTCTTCCTGGTCGAAGCGCTTGAGGAGGTCGTGACCGACATCGTCCCCATGGTTGAGCTTGAAGCTCGCATCCTTTCCTCCGCAGCGCTGACGCGGATCCTCAGACATGTCTACCTTCGCAACCCCGACGCCAACCTTGACGATCTACTGGAGCCTGTGGACGTCGAGCGCTCCGCCGCTGCTACTCAGGCCATGAAGGGCCGAGCGGAGGCCTTGCTGGCGAAGTTCCACGCCTTCGCCACTGCGCCCAAGGCAGGTGCTGCTGGTTCCGCGGCCTCGGGAGGTGGAGCTGACAAGCGCGACCCCGCCACGAGTGATGGTGCTGCTCAAGGGTGATCTCCTCGTGGCCTCTTTCTTGTTTCTACTCCTGCAACATGCACCATGCCTCGTGGAGGCGTTTAAACTTGTGTCTGGTATCATGAGGACAATTTATGGTTTGTAATATTTGCTTCTGAATTTGCGAGATTTTGTGGTTTCCTTCCTGTTTGCTTTGTGTTCTACATCGGCAGGGCCCGGCCCCGCGCATACCTCAGCCGCCGTTAGCCCCGACCGGATCACTAGGATGTGACCAAGGAGTGAGGGGCTACGTGGCAAGTTAGGCTCCTGAGTCGCGATGCTCAGGAGTCCCCCTTGACGCGCAAACATCAAATAGGGAGGGGTGTAGGGGTAGATCTGTTGTTCTACGTCGGCAGGGCCCAGCCCCGCGCATACCTCAACCGTCTTTAGCCTTTCGGAACTAAGGAGTGAGGGGCTACGTGACCAGTTAGGCTCCTGAGTCGCGATGCTCAGGAGTCCCCCTTGACGCTCAAACGGTCTTCATGCCATGGCTCCGCTCGAGGAGGGGCGCGCGACGACCAGGTCTGAGGGACCTGGCTGGGTGGCGTGCGCTCGGGCGTGACCCGGGCGCAGCCCCCATGTCCAGCCCCCTCGCATGGCGCTCCCGAGGGGAGGCGTTGCGATGAGGCCAGACACTGAGCTCTGGGCTCCATGAGGTTGATACAGCCGTGGGCTGCCCTCAGTTGTTTATCACCAGCGCGGAGCATAGCGCTTCCGTATGTGTACGGGCATAGCCGCTCCTCGGTAGTGTCATCAGCCAGTGCGGAGCATCGTGCTTCCACTAGTATGTGGGAGGGGGGGCTCTGGGAGGATCCCCGGGGCGTGTACAACCCGCCCTGACACGTGGTCAGCACGGTAGGGCTAGACGAAGTGTATCTGGGCACTCGTGAGCCAACGCGGGACTCACGAGGCCCTACCTCAAGGCGGGTTGCACATGATCTTGAGCCTTGGGCAGCTGAGTGTTCCTGCAGGGTGGTTAGATGCAAATGCTCTACATCCTCAGGTCCCGGCCCTCAAGCAAGCTCAGCCGCCGCTGGTATGCCAGGTCGCGATGCCATGGACAAGGCTAGGGGGTGAGGGCTGGAGAGCCATTAAGAGCCCCTGAGTCGCGATGCTCAGGCGCCCCCCTTTTAACGTGCAAGCGGTTTGCATGAGGGAGAAAAGGGGGCCGCGATAGGCGAGAGATGATAATCATAGGCAGGTTAAGCATGAAAAGCAAATTGACTTATGTAACTGCATGAAGGATACATGCCACTGGGTCAGGCCCGAGCGGCTTGGGGATGATGCAACCCGAGGGGCGCCCCCAGCAAGGAGAACTAGAGACATAAGCAAAAGGGATACATTGCGCAGGGACAGAACCACGCGACCTGTGAATAATGCAGCCCTGGGGGCACTCCCAGCTGAAATGAAACTCGAAAGATGTCACCTGATACCATGGTAGAGCTGGTGTTGAAGTAGCTGACGATGCGCGGTGAAGAAGCTGATCCTCACGAGCCACCAGAGCCCTGAGCCTCAGGAGGCTCTGGGGGTCCGGGCGGCTCCTCGAGGACCATCTCCATCTCTGCCAGGACCGCGCGGTGCCTGGCTTCCTGAGCTTCTAGAATGCTCCCTATTAGGCGCTGGTGAGCAGCAGCCGCGTTCGGCAGGCTGAAAGGCATGCAAACGTAGCTGTGTGGTGGACCCTTGCAGCGTCCCACGCGCGAGGGCCAGAAACACTCCTGAGACACAACTCGGTTGAGCCCTGGGTAGTTGATGCAGACGCGCAGCCTGCCATCCTCGCCTGGATGGGGAGCTACGCCGGGTAGGCGGTGATCGCCGCGCATGACTCTTGATTCCTGCAGCTCCTGAATGACCTTGGTGATGAACTCCTGAGGGTTGGGTCTTCCTTGCCTCATGCCTTCCTGAGGGAAACGTGCCGCGAATCACGCCTCCAAGTGGTGCTCGAGTGCCTCCAGGAGAGAGCCCCCGAGCCTTGCCCGAGGAGGGCGCCGGGCGCGCCTTCCTATGCGACGGACGGAGGCGCCCCTTCAACGGGCGCAGATCCTGGCGCGGTGCCTTCGGAGCTGCCTGCCTCCTAAGGCCTTGAGCTGGGTGATGTCTTCTTCTTCTTGGGAACTGCCTCAAGAGGGTTCCCGCTCTTGCTGTCTGGGTCCTCGACTGATGCAGCTTGGAAGGCACGCTTGAGAGAGCACGCCGCATCTTTCTCTTCGCAGGGGACTGTGATGACTCCGCCGCTTTCCGGCATCTTGAGGACATTGTAACCATGGTGAGTCACTGCCATGAACTTGGACATGGTTGGATACCCGAGGATGGCATTGTATGGCAGGCGAATGTGGGCAACATCAAAATCGATGAGCTCGGTATGGTAGTTCTTGTGTTGCCCGAAGGTGACAGGGAGGCGAACCTGCCCTATCGGGGTGGTGGAGCCATCAGTGAGTCCTGAGAAAGGTTTGGTTGGCTGAAGCGGATCATATGGCACTTAGAGATTGTTGAGTGTCTCGACGGACACAACGTTGAGCCCTGCACCGCCAACGATGAGGGTTCTGGTAACTTGCACATTGCTGATGACTGGGGAACAAAGCATTGGGAGGACACAGGCTATAGCCGCACACTTGAGCTGATCCACTGAGTTGAACGTGATGGCGCACGTGGACCACCTGAGAGGGCGCGTGGCCTTGAGCTTGGGTGGGACTGCATTCACCTCGCGAGCAAACTGCTTGAAGATGCGCTGAGAGGCTGGGGCCTGGGCACCGCCCAAGATGCAAGCAATAGCACGTGGCTCCTGGAAGCTCCCAGCCCCTTGTCCTGATGATGGTCGTCATTCCTTCTTGGCGGTGGTGGCATAGGAGGAAGGCCCGCGTTGCCCTGCGGGCGATCCTCGTGAGGCTGATCCCTCTAAGCCCCCTCGTGAGGCTGGTCCTGCCAGCAACCCTCACGAGGTCGGTCACACCACTCCTGGCAAGGGCCTCGGTCGTCCCATCATCCTCCACCTCTTCCTCCTCCTCGGCCATAGCCCCGATCGTTGCGCTCGGGGCGTCGACTGATGCGTCCTTCTCGAACGGCCCTGAGCTCTTGGCATTCATTGGTGTTGTGGCTGTGGAGGTCATGGTAGGCGCGGTATCGGCTGCCCTTGGACGACTCCGGCTGGTCCCTGCTGCGGTTCGTGTCTGGTTCTGCTGCGAGCACATCTGCTCCTTTGCGCTTCGTGTCCTTGGCATTGGCTTTCTTCTCTTCTGGGTCAACAGCTGGAAGCTCGAGAAGGGAGAGGCGCCCGTCCTCAGCCCTTGCACACTTGGTCGCTAGTTTTAACAACTCTAGAGACGTGCACAGATCCTCGTGGATAGCTAGCTCCTCCTTCATCTTGACATCGCGGACACCATTAGAGAACGCTGAGATGATGGCCTCCTCGGTCACCTTTGGAATCTGAGGCGAGCGCTATTGAAGCGGTAGATGTACTTCTGCAAGGTCTCCCCAGGTTGTTGCTTGATGCGGTGCAGGTTACCCATGACTGGAGGACGGTCGCGAGTGCCCTGGAAGTTGGCGATGAAGCGGGTGCGCATCTCGTCCCAAGAGGAGATCGTGCCGGGAGGTAGGTTCAGGAGCCAGGTGCAGGCACCATCTTTGAGCGCCATGGGAAACCAATTTGCCATGACCTTTTCGTCTCTGTTGTCCGCTTCGATGCCCAGCTCGTAGACATTTTTGTTCTAGACTCAACAACGCCAGCGATTCGATCAAGCAGGGGGGCTCCTAAGTCAGGGATAGCTCTGATTACCAACTTGTAATGCCCACGATGCGGCTATATCTCTCACGCGTCGAGGCACGACTTAGAGGCATAACCGCATTGTAGGTTTTTTCGCGAGAAGGGTCATCTTCACACAATCCCATGTAATGAACAAGAATGGGATAAAGAGAGTTGACTTACAATCGCCACTTCACACAATTCATGAATAAATTCATACATCATTCAAAATACACTCATAGACCGACTACGGTCAAATCCAAATGAAAAGAAGATAACCCCAAATGCTAGATCCCTGATCGTCCCAACTGGGCTCCACTACTGATCATCAGGAAACGAAACATAGTAACGACCAAGGTCCTCATCGAACTCCCACTTGAGCTCGGTTGCGTCACTTGGACTGGTATCCTCGGCACCTGCAACTGTTTTGGTAGAATCTGTGAGTCACGAGGACTCAGCAATCTCACACCCGTGAGATCAAGACTATTTAAGCTCATGGGTAGGAACGGGGTAAGGTGGTGGAGCTGCAGCAAGCACTAAGCATATATGGTGGCTAACATACGCAAGTAAGAGCGAGAAGAGAAGCAACGCATCAGTCAAGAAGCTAGAAGTGATCAAGAAGTGATCCTGAAACTACTTACGTTCATTCATAACCCAAACCGTGTTCACTTCCCAGACTCCGTCGAAAAGAGACCATCACGGCTACACACGCGGTTGATGCATTTTAATTAAGTCAAGTGTCAAGTTCTCTACAACCGGACGTTAACAAATTCCCGTCTGCCACATAAACGTGGGCACGACTTTCGAAAGATAATACCTTGCGGGTGTGTCCCAACTTAGCCCATCACAAGCTCTCACGGTCAACGAAGGATATTCCTTCTCCCGGGAAGACTCGATCAGTCTCGGAATCCCGGTTTACAAGACATTTCAACCTGGTAAAACAAGACCAGCAAGACCACCCGACAGTGCCGACAAATCCCGATAGGAGCTGCACATATCTCGTTCTCAGGGCACATCGGATGATACAGGCTACGAGTAAAACTAGACTTCGAGTTTCCCCGAGGTGGCCCCGCGGGCGGCTCGATTCAGACCAACGCTCGTAGGAGCACTGGCCCGGGGGGGCTAAAATAAAGATGACCCTCGGGCTCGGAAAAACCCAAGGGAAAGGAATATGTGGTAGGTAGTCAAATGGTAAAACCAAGGTTGGGCCTTGATGGAGGAGTTTTATTCAAGGCGAACTGTCAAGGGGGTCCCATAAATCACCCAACCGCGTAAGGAATGCAAAATCAAGGAACATAACACCGGTATGATGGAATCTAGGGCGGCAGGAGTGGAACAAAACACCAGGCATAAGGCCGAGCCTTCCACCCTTTACCAAGTATATAGGTGCATTAATTAAATAAGAGATATTGTGGTATCCCAAAATATCCATGTTCCAACAAGGAACAAACTTCATCTTCACCTGCAACTAGCAACGCTATAAGAGGGGCTGAGCAAAAGCGGTGACATAGCCAAACAACGGTTTGCTAGGAAAGGATGGTTAGAGGCTTGACATGGCCATATGGGAGGCAAGATAAACAAATGGTAGGTAGCGCAACCATAGCGATAGAGCGAACAACTAGCAAAGCAAAGATAGAAGTGATATCGAGGGTATGGTCATCTTGCCTGCAAAGTTCTTAGAGTTGTCGAAAGCTTGATCCTTGTTAGCATACTCAACAGGTTCCTCGTTCACGTACTCGTCTCCCGGCTCTACCCAAGGTAAGAACACAAGTAGTGAAACAACAATCAATCATGATGCAATGCACAAGCAACATGATGCAATACATGGCATGATATGCAAGATATGATATGCAATGCATAAGCGTGCTCCGAAAGGGAAAGAATGATCAAGGCATCAAGTTGGCAAACCAAGTATGCCATTGTAAAGATGAGGTTATTTCGGTTGAAATCGATATAAAGATCACCGGAAACGGATGCACGGTTTGCAAATGGCAAGCAAAACATGGATGACACAATTCTGCGATTAACAGCATGATGCTACTTAGCATGCAACAAGAAACTAAGCTAGTGTACTCCAACATAGCAACAAATTATACGGCAGTGATGTATAAGAGATGCTTGACAAAACATGAACACTGAGCTATGGCTAAATCTCACAAGAGCAGGTTCAAACAAGCATGGCAAAAGTGCAAAAGATAACAACATCACAGACTTGGTGAAAATACTAACATGCCAGAAATAACATCAGGAAGCCATGTTTAGAGCTAGCAAACCACATACTACAGGAACATAACATAGCAAAAAAAAAAGGCATGGCATGCTTCTACTAAATGCACTTAACAAAACTCCCTTACTGAACATGAGCCAAAAGGACACAGAAAATATGGTTACACCATGCAAACATAGCAAGATTTATAAATAGGTTCAGACTTGGTGAAATTTCATGGCATGGCAAAAACAGATTCATGTTGGCATGTTAACAAGCTTGATTAACTCCCTACATAGCATATCATGGCATGAAATAACTATAGCATGGAGTAGGCATGAAAATGAAGCTAACCATGTGCAAAACCACCAGATAGCATATTTGCAGGAATATACACATAAAAGACAAAACAACACCATGATGTAAAATAACATGTTCATGAACTTGCTCAAATGCATAAACTAATGCTACCACTGGATTGGTGGGATTTTTCTACCCCAAAAACATATATAATATGCTGGGGTTGCTGTAGAAAAATCATCACAAGTGCAATAAGTTAAAACCTGCCATAAATGGAATATGCGAGAAATGGCATTTTCCTTATTTGGAAACGTCCAGATATGGACTTGCCCAAAATGGATAGATTTCATATGCTATAAATGGAATATTCGCTGGGAAAAATAAACATAAAGGAAAAAGGAGAAGTGGAGGGGGATGACAGGTGGACCTAGGTGCGTGTGTGACTGATCAAAGGGGGCTACCTGTTAGCACCACGAAAGAAAAATAAAAGAGAACGTGTGCCTTTGGGACTCAAACCCGAGACCTCCTGCTTCAGAGCGTGCTGGAGCAACCAGTCAGGCTATGCATGCATACGTGACCAGGAAGGGGCTCGGCCGATTTTGAACCACTGGAAGGTCGAGCCTTCTTCTCCACCGCACGGGGAAGATGGTGACGGCGTCGGCGGGCAACGACGGCGACCACCAGAGCAGTGGAGCATCGGCGGGGGTGCGGGATTGGGAGGCAGCGCTGCTACGGGTCATGCGTGTGCATGTGCGCATGTGTGGGTGTGCGCACACATGAACTTGCGTCCATGGCGGCTAGGTGTAGTGAGGCGAAGCGAAGGCGAGCTACGGCACGAGCACGGGCTGCGGGACGCTGCTCTGCTGCGAGGGTCCGAGCAGGTCATGGTGCGCGAGGGTATCCAGAGTGGGGAACACTCGGGCACGCTACGGTAGAACAGCAACTACATCAAAACTCAGGCTTCTCCGGAACATCGAGATCATGGCGAAGGCGCGATCCTAGCATCTCCTACAGGGATCATCCAGCGTTGAGAAGGAGGATTGAGGAAGCCGGGTATACCTCCTTACCCTAGGGCAAGAAGACAGTGATGGAGACGAGCCTACGGCGACACGGTCGACCTCTAAACTTGGTGGGGCTGCTGTCCGCGAAGAAAAGGAAGAAGACGGTCGAGGGAGTCGATCTGGAGGCCTTGTGGTCGCGTGTGTCGTGGAAGGAGATGGAGAGGTACATGGCGGTCCTCTCCACGGCAACAAGAGTGTCAGAGGCGCGACGTGGACGGCTACCCCAAGATCGAGCTCGTGCTCGCTCGGGTCATGGTGCGCAGGGCAACGGCGAGGCGCGTGGAGACCTACCTGGCGGCAGCGAGGGCAAGAGAGGGACAGAAGTGGACGAGGGGAACTAGGGCTAGGTCTAGGACACCATATATATGGGCTAGGGGCGCCGGACGGCCGTCAAATCAACGAGCTCGTCGACGTGGCGCGTCTGGATGAGCTGCCGTACAGGGGAGATGACGCTCCTGCCGCTAGCGGGCTGGATGGGCTGCTGCTGCTACTCGAGTTGGGCTGCAGGCGCTGGTGCACTGGGAGGCCGGCCCAGGGGGTGCTGCTGCTGGGCTGCTCTGCTGCTGCTATTCTCTTTTGTTTTCCTATTTTCCTCAAACAAAAGAAAAACAAGAAAAGTCCAGAGTGATTTGGGAAAGCTATGGAAGATATAAAAATATCTTTGGAGCCCTAGTATTATGCACATAATAGTAAAAATGGTTTGGGTATTTTTAGAGGAAGAAAAATATTCCAGGTTTGAATTAGGTTCAAACTTGAAGCATTTTTTTGACCCCAACCAAACCAACTCCAAATTAGATGAAACTTGGCAGAGAGGTGAGTGGCATGATGCTTGAATTGCGAGGAAGAGATGAACATTAAAGGAGGAGTGAAAATGGCACTTACCAAATAAAAGAAAGAGGAGGAGGGGAGGTGGTGATCAGTGAAGGGGGATGATGATGCTTGGATCCACATAGAACATGCCACAATACAATGAGCTACACCATGAAGATGCACATGATGACATGAGAATGAAATGCATGACATGAACAAAATGCAAAACAAAGATAAAACCCAACCACGAAGGGAATCTCATAACTTAAAGCCGAAAATGGCAAGTGTTGGAGTTACAAATATGGAAAGTTACATTTGGGGTGTTACATAACCTTGACTCATCAAACACGAGGCAGGAATAATGTTCTGACTATGTGCAGGAATGTAATAACAATTATTCAATTCCATAATGAATCCGGAAGGAAGCTGGAGCTGCATCGTGCCGACCTCCAATGCATCAACTCTTGCTTTGTTTCCAACCTTGATGTCAATCTCCCCTTGTGCCACATGCCTAGTTCTTACCAGCCCCTGCATCGAGTTGCAAATATGAACAACTGATCCGGTACCAAATACCCAAGAGCTACTCGGTATGTTCGCAAGGTAAATGTCTATAACATATGCAACATGTGTACCTTTGCTTGAAGCAGCATTCCCGGCCTTCTTGCCATGCTCTGCAAGCCACTTGCTACAGTTCCTCTTCCAGTGACCGGTCTCCTTGTAGTGATAGCAAACGGTCTTCGAGTCCGGTCCAGACTTCGACACAGCGGCGGAGGTTACTGTCTCCGTGCCCTTTGCCTTAGCCTTTTTCTTGAACCAGCTCTTCTTGAACTTAGCTGATTTCTGCACCATCAACACTTGATGCATGCCTTTCTTAATATCCTGTTCTGCCACTTTGAGCATCCCATGCAATTCAGTGAGCTTCTTATCCATGTCATGCATATGATAGTTCGAGATGAACATCCCATAACTTGGTGGAAGAGAACCCAGAACTGCATCAGTAGCCAGCTCATCCAAGAGCGGGAAGCCCAAACGATCCAAAGCTTGCACATATCCGATCATCTTGATCACATGCGGGCTCAGTGGATCACCTTCCTTCAGCTTGCAATCCATCAAGGATCGCCAGACGTTGAACCTTTCGGTCCTAGCCTGTGTCTGAAACATGCTCTTGAGACTCTCAATCATAAGCCTCAACGTTTTCGAAATGCTGTTGCAAATCGGGATCCATACAAGCAAGCATCAGACAGTTGATCTCCGTTGATTCATCAACACTACTGGAATCTGGCACTTTGCCATCTGCCATGGCAGATGGCAAAGGCATGGTCGGCGGATGGCAAAGGCTTTGCCATCTGCCAGCAGATGGCAAACAGTTCGTCTGAAACCCTGCCGGTAAAGGCTTCTTTGCCATCTGCTGGCTGATGGCAAAGAGCCTGTGGCTTTCCCATCTGCTGGCAGATGGCAAAGCCTCTTAACGGGGTTAGCCCCGTTAGAAGGCTAACGGCAAACTTTGCCATCTGCTGGCAGATGGCAAAGAGCCCAAATAGGCCAGCCCAAAGGTTACATGTAGATGACACGTGGCCTCTTTGCCATCTGCCAGCTGATGGCAAAGCTCTTTGCCATCTGCCAGCAGATGGCAAAGTGACTATATTGCCCCATTTAATTTTGTTTTTTATTATATCAATTCATTTTCACAGAAATCAAACACAAATATATTTATATGACCAATATAGCATATTCAACACATATTACCAATAGTCATGAACACATATGTATCCAACACATGTTACCAATAGTTGCAAGTTTCATCCGTACATATACATAGTTTCATCAATATTACACAGTTTCATCGATAGGTAGCAAGTTTCACAAGGTCAAAACAAAAACTAAATACAAGCACACCATCAACCCAATCTTCCGTGATCTTAAGCAAATCTGTAAAATGGGAAAGAAGAAAGTTAGAAGAAGAAGACTAGAAGAAGAAGATTATTATGATGCAACTAAAATGTGAAGATTATTATGATGCAACTTATATCTGTAAAATAGGTCATTTTGGAGCTAAGTATGGTTATTATGTTATTTTTGAGCTAGCTAAGCATACTAAGTCATTTTGGTGTAAAACATGCTAAGGTCATTCTAGAGCTCAGTAAGTTTATTATGTCATTTTGGAGCTAGCTAAGCATGTGAAGTCATTTAGGAGCTAAAATATGTCATTTCTTAAGCATATTATGTCATTTTAGAGTTAGCTAAGCATATTAAGTCATTTTGGAGGAAAAGATGCTAAGTATAGGTCATTTTAGAGCTATCCTAGGTTAAATAGGTCATTTTTAAGCTAGCTAAGCATATTAAGTCATTTTGGAGGAAAAAATGCTAAGTATAGGTCATTTTAGAGCTATCCTAGGTTAAATATGTCATTTTGGAGCTAATTAAGCTTATTATGTCATTTTGGAGCTAGCTAAGCATGTGAAGTCATTTAGGAGCTAAACTATGTCATTTCTTAAGCATATTATGTCATTTTAGAGCTAGTTAAGCATATTAACTAATTTTGGAGGAAAAGATTCTAAGTATAGGTCATTTTGAAGCTAGCTAAGCATATTAAGTCATTTTG
>NC_057813.1:275579502-275584547 GCF_018294505.1 Triticum aestivum
ATAGGTCATTTTAGAGCTATCCTAGGTTAAATATGTCATTTTGGAGCTAATTAAGCTTATTATGTCATTTTGGAGCTAGCTAAGCATGTGAAGTCATTTAGGAGCTAAACTATGTCATTTCTTAAGCATATTATGTCATTTTAGAGCTAGTTAAGCATATTAACTAATTTTGGAGGAAAAGATTCTAAGTGTAGGTCATTTTGAAGCTAGCTAAGCATATTAAGTCATTTTGGAGGAAAAAATGCTAAGTATAGGTCATTTTAGAGCTATCCTAGGTTAAATAGGTCATTTTGGAGCTAATTAAGCTTATTATGTAATTTTGAGCTAGCTAAGCATATTAAGTCATTTTGGAGGAAAAAAAAGCTAAATATAGGTCATTTTAGAGATAGCCTAGGTTGAATAGGTCATTTTGAAGCTAAGTAAGGTTATTATGTTATTTTGGAGCTAGCTAAGCATATGAAGTCATTTAGGAGCTAAAATATGTCATTTCTTAAGCATACTATATCATTTTAGAGCTAGCTAAGCATATTAAGTCATTTTGGAGGAAAAGATGCTAAGTATAGGTCATTTTAGAGTTATCCTAGGTTAAATAGGTCATGTTAAGCTAGCTAAGCATATTAAGTCATTTTGGAGGAAAAAATGCTAAGTATAGATCATTTTAGAGCTATCCTACGTTAAATATGTCATTTTGGAGCTAATTAAGCTTATTATGTCATTTTGGAGCTAGCTAAGCATGTGAAGTCATTTAGGAGCTAAACTATGTCATTTCTGAAGCATATTATGTCATTTTAGAGCTAGTTAAGCATATTAACTAATTTTGGAGAAAAAGATTCTAAGTATAGGTCATTTTGAAGCTAGCTAAGCATATTAAGTCATTTTGGAGGAAAAAATGCTAAGTATAGGTCATTTTAGAGCTATCCTAGGTTAAATAGGTCATTTTGGAGCTAATTAAGCTTATTATGTAATTTTTGAGCTAGCTAAGCATATTAAGTCATTTTGGAGGAAAAAATGCTAAGTATAGGTCATTTTAGAGCTAGCCTAGGTTGAATAGGTCATTTTGACGCTAAGTAAGGTTATTATGTCATTTTGGAGCTAGCTAAGCATATGAAGTCATTTAGGAGCTAAAATATGTCATTTCTTAAGCATACTATATCATTTGAGAGCTAGCTAAGCATATTAAGTCATCTTGGAGGAAAAAATGCTAAGTATAGGTCATTTTAGAGCTATCCTAGGTTAAATAGGTCATTTTGGAGCTAATTAAGCTTATTATGTAATTTTTGAGCTAGCTAAGCATATTAAGTCATTTTGGAGGAAAAAATGCTAACTATAGGTCATTTTAGAGCTAGCCTAGGTTGAATAGGTCATTTTGAAGCTAAGTAAGGTTATTATGTCATTTTGGAGGTAGCTAAGCATTTGAAGTCATTTAGTACCTAAAATATGTCATTTCTTAAGCATACTATATCATTTTAGAGCTAGCTAAGCATATTAAGTCATTTTTGAGGAAAAGATGCTAAGTATAGGTCATTTTAGAGCTATCCTAGGTTAAATAGGTCATTTTTAAGCTAGCTAAGCATATTAAGTCATTTTGGAGGAAAAATGCTAAGTATAGGTCATTTTAGAGCTATCCTAGGTTAAATATGTCATTTTGGAGCTAATTAAGCTTATTATGTCATTTTTGAGCTACCTAAGCATGTGAAGTCATTTAGGAGCTAAACTATGTCATTTCTTAAGCATATTATGTCATTTTAGAGCTAGTTAAGCATATTAACTAATTTTGGAGGAAAAGATTCTAAGTATAGGTCATTTTGAAGCTAGCTAAGCATATTAAGTCATTTTGGAGGAAAAAAATGCTAAGTATAGGTCATTTTGGAGCTATCCTAGGTTAAATAGGTCATTTTGGAGCTAATTAAGCTTATTATGTAATTTTTGAGCTAGCTAAGCATATTAAGTCATTTTGGAGGGAAAAATGCTAAGTATAGGACATTTTAGAGCTAGCCTAGGTTGAATAGGTCATTTTGAAGCTAAGTAAGGTTATTATGTCATTTTGGAGCTAGCTAAGCATATGAAGTCATTTATGACCTAAAATATGTCATTTCTTAAGCATATTATATCATTTTAGAGCTAGCTAAGCATATTAAGTCATTTTGGAGGAAAAGATGCTAAGTATAGGTCATTTTAGAGCTATCCTAGGTTAAATATGACATTTTTAAGCTAGCTAAGCATATTAAGTCATTTTGGAGGAAAAATGCTAAGTATAGGTCATTTTAGAGCTATCCTAGGTTAAATATGTCATTTTGGAGCTAATTAAGCTTATTATGTCATTTTTGAGCTAGCTAAGCATATTTAGTCATTTTGGAGGAAAAATGCTAAGTATATGATTATGTCGCTAGTATCCATATGGCAGAGAACCCGGGCCGACATGACTAGTCATAGAACCAAGGTGGCACAAACGTACAGGGACATGCATACATGACCTAGCAATGCACGTGTCGGTCATCAGCGAGTGCAACCAAGTCGTAGCAAGCTACAAGGACTTCGGTGATACACCGCGTGACATTTCCCCGTAGGGACAGATACAGGAGCAAATAAGGACACATGCCGGTCAATCCATGTGTTCCGGAGTAGTAGCGAACTACCATGGCTCAGTGGAAGCACTAGGAGGCATATCCCTGTATGGAAGGCTACCAAAGGCACATGACTAGGTGTCGAATCCCACACATACAATGCATTTCAAACATACACACATTATGCATGATATGTGTAGATACAACATGGCATCACAACAAAACTCTATTAAGCAAAACACTTGGGACACTTACCGTCATCACGGAGGTGTAGGTGTAGGTGTAGGTGTAGGACCGGTCGCGCCAGTGGCAGACGGAGAAGGATCGGTCGATGCTTGTCGGGAGTTACGCTGCACCAAAGATTATTTCCAATGTATCGTTAGCATGATGCAACTCAAATGTGAAGACTAGTAACTAATGACCGTTCAAATGAAACTCACCGTGCCCGCCGGAGCAATGGCTGGCATCGGCGGAGGGGTCTGGCCGTTCTTCTCGCACATGGATTGCACATTTGGTTTTGACGAGTCAGTCATATTAGTTACTAATGAAAGGAACATTGCATGCATGATTTAGCTAATATGCAGAAGAAACTTACCATGAAGAGCTCGTACATGGCCCGGTTAGCCGAGTCGTTCCGGTTCCTCTCCTCCTCCAACAGCCTAGCCGTCCTCTCCTCATTCTCCATGTCCCTGTCCACCGCCTGCCAGTCCCTCTCCGCCAACTGCCGGTCCCTCTCCTCAAAAGTAGCCTTGGTCTTCACTCTCTCTGCCTCAATAGCAGCCTGCAACACCACTCGTTAGCATGTAATCATCGACGGCCGCAAACACAATGTAATGGAGGAAAGGCTACTGAGTCCGTATAACAAACCCGGAATTCAATTTCCACTGGTCGTAAACGAGGCGGTATCTCAGGATCAGAGCTGGTCTGGCGCTTCTTGATCTGCGGGAGAGTGCTACTACAACGTATCAGTCCATTACCAATGGCTAACAAGCCATGGGACCTCCCGCCACCAGATATCATCACCAGCTCTGGATCAAGAGGCCGGCTCGGGTTGAAGTCCGGCCCTTTCCTCGCCTTCCCCTGCTTAACGTACTGCACCATCTTGTGGTGGGAGGCCTCGTTGCTGAAGTTCTTTGCATTTTTGAGGTCAGACTCAGAGAATGCCTTGGCCTTCTTGTACGTTGCAATATTGGACGTGCCATAGAGGTCGAACAGCTCTGGCACTGGAGCCTTATTGCGTTTTGACTAAAAGAGAGGAACAGAGTATTAGTTAAGGACTCAAGCTAGCACGAAGAATGAATTTGCATGAATCATGAAGCAAACCACACATACCCAGTTTTTCCCGTACCCATGTAGGTCGACGCTGCCTAGATGGTGTGGCACACCTTTCATTTTGAAAAGCTTCTCCTTTGCTATGTTTTGGGCGACGCGCCATTGGGGAGAGCACCACTCATCCACCAACACCTCCCAGCAGTCCATCTTGTCCGCACACCATCTCGGAGGCACCTAAGTTAAGCAAGAGAAATTTGAGCGCTACGGCTACGAATCAAATCAAGGAAACTAAGTACAAGGCCTTAAGAATAGGTAATTACCTTCATGTACTTCTCCTTACTCAGATACTTGTCCCGGCACTTCTCTTTTCTCCTCCTAATACCAGTCTGTGCTAAGTAGTCTCGAACAGCCTGCGTCCAAGCCTCATGCCAAAAGTTTCCAAGTAGGCGCCTGCACTCAGCGTCGATACCCCGAGCCGCGGCCTCCTCCTGTCCCTCAGCACACCTGTAGAAGGTCTGCAATCAAACAAGAAAACACGGATTAGAAGGTCTGCAATCAAACAAGAAAACACATGTAGAAGGTATGCAATCAAAGAAGAAAACACAAGTAAATGGCAAAGGAGAAATTACCCAAAATGTGGCGATCACAATGTCGGCCACCGTGTCGCACTCGATATCGCCGACCCTATGCTCCGGCAGGGCTGGGGCAGCCAAGTAGTGCTCCCAGGTCATTCCTAGCTCTGGAACCCGACCCTCACCGGGCAACGTGACCCACCCCGGGAAGCACTGGCGACAAATCACACCAAGGACAGTGTTGGGCCTGCGGACACCATCTTCGTGTGTCCGAGAACTGCAGTATGACAAGGCCAACACATTAGATATTCGAAGAAACGTCAAGGCAAAAGGTTAAAAAAAGAGTAAATGCACTTACTTCTTCCCGTTAGGCGCAATCAACCACATGTGGTCGGGGGTCGCCGGGGTGGGCGGGAGCTTTGTACGACCACGCTGGTAGACTTTGCGCCCCTCAACCCACTCACCCTCGCTATAGCTATCAGGACTATAGTCTCCACCCTGAACACAACCATGTGCACTCGACTCCGTCCAGTCCTCCCATGGGCTCGGCTCCGACTCAGCGTGACCCCGTCTGAGCTCCGGAGTCTCGTGGGGCGAAGACTCGGCAGCCCGAGGCTCGGCGGCCCGAGGCTCGTCG
>NC_057813.1:275584900-275592014 GCF_018294505.1 Triticum aestivum
CCGAGGTAGGAGCCCCGGAGCGCTCTCGACCCGCGCCCACCATCTGTCAACACCTGGAATGACAAAGAGTAAACGAAATTAGTACAACATAAAAAAATGAATACCTGACATGAATAATAATATGTATATAAATTCATTTTAGAGGAATAAATGCTAAGTATAGCTCATTTTAGAGCTATCCTAGGTTAAAGTCATTTTTGAGCTAATTAAGGTTGTTATGTCATTTTTGAGCTAGCTAGGCATACAAATTCATTTTGGAGGAATAAATGCTAAGTATAGCTCATTTTAGAGCTAGCTAGGTTAAAACTTGAACTAATTAATAATATATATGTATATAATAATAATGGAATACCTGACATGAACTATAATATTAATCTTCATCGTCATCATTAATAAATGCATCATCATCGTCTATATATGCTTCGGGGTCAATAAATGCATCATCCTCATCACTATCAGTAATGACGTGCTCATCATCATCATCATCAATAAATTCATCAACATCTGGAAGGCCTCCTGCATGTAATCGGTCAAGCATTGACAGGTCATCCACAGCAGTAACCTCTTCTTATTCCGGCTCTTCTTGTTCCTACTCAGGCTCGGATTCACTGCCGCTGTCTACTTGAATGTTATGAAGTGAGCGGTTCTTGAAATGTTTTTTGGAAAGACGTGTTTCTTGGAACAATTCTCCTTCATATGTGTCTGGATTAACGTGAGGTTCATAATCCTCTTCATTGGGGGGAGGTGGTCTAACACGTGGCGGCACTTCATAAACGACATCCCAACCTTCGAGATTTGGATCACTTTGGCAGGCCCACGGTAGATAGAAAACTTGGGTTGCCTGTTGAGCCGTAATATAGACATCGGGAACATCCAAATGGGTGCTTTGTTTGATTTCGACTAGCCCTAGATGTTCATGAGTCCTTCTAGTCTCTTTCGGCTGGAACCAATGACATTTGAAGACTACGACGTTCGGTGGGTTTGCACCATAGAATAGAAGTCCATAAATTGCTTCAACTCTTCCATAATACTCGGTATCTCCTTCGCCGATAGCAGAGACACAACAATTTGTAGACTTTCGGTCGGCCATAGGTAGCTCTTTGCCATAGGTACGAAAGCGATACCCGTTGATGTCGTATTTGTCAAATGAATGGACCTTATAGTCAAAACCATTAGCGACTTGTCTCAATTCGGCGTCCATAGACTCTGAACTAGCCTACAAGTTTAATACGAAAGGATTGTTGCATTAGCCAGAAATTAGAAGATGAAATGAAATGGTCTAATGGAAATTATGCTTGTTTGAACCAAGAGATGAAACCAGGATAGCTGCCTCCATGCATTGCCAAAAGCTCATACTCTTCGACGGAATCCTTTTGGATAACCGCTCCATACGAGAATTTGGCGACGTATCGACTGTATCAAATATCCAGGAATAAGAGCAGCTCAAATGAAGTAGAGGTTGCAAAACAATGTACCGAGAACTTACTCGATGTACGGCCGCACTTCTGTTAGATTGTTCAAGATATACAACGTAATGGTCCGCCATTCGTCGTTATCCAACAATAAGGGAGTATAAGCACCGGCTGGTGCGAGCTTCCCTTTGAATAGGCTGAGGTTGGATCCACCCTTTTTAGGTTTGCCAACATTGTACCGAGGCTTCAGATTATGCAAATGACGATTTTTGGCTTTGTAGTGTGCTGTCACGAAGTTTGCCGCCTCCTCAGTAATGAATGCCTCGGCCATTGATGCTTCAATTCGATGTTTATTTTTACATTTTGCTTGAAGCGTCTTCTGCATCCTCTCAGTTGCGTAGCACCAACGATTCTGCACGCCCCCCCCCCCAATCGTGCCTCGGTCGGGAGATGCAAAATCAAATGCTGCATTGTATTAAAGAAGCCAGGTGGAAAGATCTTCTCCAACTTGCAGATCAACTCCGGCGCCAACTCTTCCATTTCTTCTAGCAAGCCAGGCGATAATTCTTTCGCACATAGAACACGGAAGAAATAGCTCAGCTCTGCTAGTACTAGCCATTCATCCTCAGGGATAAAGCCACGCAACATCACCGGCATTACCCGCTCAAGCCATATGTGCCAATCATGACTCTTGAGACCAAATATTTTCAATTTTTCAAGGCTCGCTCCCCTTTTTAGATTCGATGCATACCCATCGGGGAACATCAACTCCTTTTTCACCCACAGGAGTATTTCCCTCATAACCGGCCTTCCAAGATTGAACCATGCCTTTGGCTTCGCCCAGTTCTTCTTTCCTTTTGGTTGTTTCATGTTTTGTAGCGGTCTATCACATAGAGCCTCCTGATCGACTCTGGCCTTAGGATTATCCTTCATTTTCCCCTCTATGCCGAACAATGTACCAAAGAGGGCCTTGCCGACATTCTTTTCAGTGTGCATCACGTCGATGTTGTGTGGACAAAGGAGGTCTTTGAAGTAAGGCAGATCCCACAAGCATATCTTGTGGGTCCAGGCGTGTTTCGTATTATACCCCTTGAAATACCCTGGACGCTCTGGATCCGGCTCAAGAGCGTTTAACTGATCCAGGGTCTGTTGGCCTGTCAATGCAGGTGGTGCAGAGTTTTTGACATCTCTACCTTTGATGAAGTTCTTCTTGTCTTTTCTGAACTTATGGCGAGGATCCAGGAACTATCTATGCATGTCGAAGCAAGAAAACTTGCGACCTGCCTGCAGCCGACGAAACTCAAGAGCTGCCTTGCATATGGGGCACGGGAACCTTCCATGCACACACCAGCCAACGATTAGCGCATACACCGGCAAGTCATGCATCGATTACATGTACCACACACGCATTAGGAAGTTTTTTTTGTAGCGGCGTCGTATGTCTTGATCCCATTATCCCAAGCTTCTTGCAGTTCATCCTTAAGCGGCTGCATGTACACATTCATATTCTTCCCCGGATAGTTGGGGCCCGGAATTATCAACGTCAGGAAAATGTTCTTTCTTTGCATAATCTGTCCGGGGGGGAGCTTGAGTGGAATGACAAATACAGGCCAACAACTGTATTGGGCTGCCATCATACCAAACACATTGAACCCATCCGTGCTGACAACTACACGAGGATTCCTTGGATCTGCCGCTTTTTCATCATGCAATGCATGGAAGTGTTTCCATGCAGCACCATCCGATGTGTGTACCATCATCAGATTCCCATCTGCATCCCGTTCGGTTCTTTAGCCCAATTTGTGCCATGTCATTTGTCTGGCCGTCTCTTCGACCATGAATAGACGTTGAAGTCTTGGTATGATTGGCATATACCAAAGAACGTTAATGGGGATTTTGGTCTGACTCTTCTCACCCATATCGTTGTCTACCTCAACATACCTGGAAGACTTGCAAATGGGACAATAGTTCAAGTCCGCATACTAGAGCCTAAATAAGGCACATCGATTCTCACAGGCATCTATCTTCTCATAGGGCATCTTAAGTACACGGAGGATTTTGTCCGACTGGTACATGTTTGCAGGCATTATATGGCCTTTGGGTAGAAAGCGTCCAAATAGTGTCACTATCGCGTCATAGCATTCTCTGCCCAAGTTGAATTGAGCCTTCAGAGCCATTACTTGTGCGATGGCATCCAGCTGACAAAGCTCGGTGTGCTCATGGAGAGGACGCTTCGAAGACTCCAACATATCATTGAAGGCCTTTGCAGATTCCTCCATCTCATCGTCCGAATCCCGAGCATCATCAAAGTCTTGCACCATGTCTTCCATCCCGGTACCATGCTCGTCGGTGCGACGACGGCCCTCCTCAGCTCTGTAACATTGGGCAGACTCACCATGAAATGTCCACATCGTATAACCGGGCGTAAAACCCCACTTCTGCAGGTGTTTGATCATTTCAAACTCTGACATCTTACGATAGTTGTTGCACTCGAAACAGGGGCACCAGGTTGTTTTTTGTCCATTTGCAAATGCGGCTCTGATAAACCCCTTGGTTTTTGTCATCCATTCAGGGGTCATGTCTTTCTGACTAGGGTGACCGGTGTACATCCACGCACGATCACTCATCTTTCCTAGCTACTGGACACACAAGAAATACATACATAACTCAGCAAACCATATTCATCAGTTAATAGAGTTTCTCAGTTTTATTACGTCCATGCAACCTAGACGCTAATCGGTAAAGATAGGTCCTAATCCCACCCGAGTATGTGTAGATTGGGTTCGTTTTCCCATGCTCTGCTCCGGATCCGACACAAAATTTTGGCAGCACCTCCCCGCTGTTCTCCTGATACACTCTCGGCAATAAGCAGAGAGGATGTGTACCCGGAGAAGAACAGAGAGGGACTGACGAAATTCTACATCGGATCCGGAGCAGAGCATATGGGAAAACGAACCCAATCTACACATACTCGGGATGTCCGTGGATAACGTTGGACAATTCGAAAGAATTACGGTTATAAATATGCAAATGAATGCATATTTATCGATGTAACCCTTTTGAACGGGAGATGCATAGTGGTCACGCATACTGATGATTGAATACACTTATAGCTAGCAAGTTTCATTGGCACGAAGACCGGAACAGAGCAAATGAAGGGGGAGAGGAGGAGATGTCATTTGTGCTCACCCACGAACGCAGGGGCGGAGCTCGTCGAACGCACGGGGAGGTTGTTGAACGCCAGACCCTCATAGCGATGAAACAACTGCACATTTAAATCCACCCGATCAATGCAAATATATATGATGTTTTTCATAACAAAAATGGAAAATATATGACCTAACTCATAATTCACAAATAAATAGGGTCTATTTAGTACTTGATTGTTTTCCAATTCGGTATCATTCACATTTCCTGACAAATAAATAGAGGACACTTGTATGTCCAAAAAAACCCACCCCGGCGACTGTATGCTTTCTATTTCTAAAAAATGGGTCGGGCTAGACTGTCACCCGGTTTCAACTAAACCTGAACCACAAATACCCTGGACCACGGCGAACAACTGCCCATCAGCTTGCGACCCACCAAACATCCAAACATTGAGGGAAATCCCAGGAAGATCACCAAGTCAGAAACACTTCTACTTACTATATAGTAATAAAATCTTTTGATCACATACATAACAGGCATACGAGCTATGAGAGACTCGATGCGCCGATTATCATAGTTGGGGCAGTCAGTCGTATCGTATGTATGATCAAGCATGCATGCCGAGGCATGTGATCAAACAAAAACAAAAACATTTCCCAATGCAATGCAGAACCTTGTAACTAGTGCAGGGATCATGTCTCTAGCTACCAGTTTTAGAAAACAGCAGACCGAATGTTATCTTATCACCTAGTACCTACTAAAATTAAGGAAGGAAGTAACAACTAATTAATGGAGGTGTGATGTGTGTTGCTATAAATAAATCACCTATATATTAAATGAACCAATTCGTGCAGTTTATATATACAAGGTTCCTAATGCACGTACTAGTTACTTATCAGGATTTGATCCATGATTCTAGATCATGTGACTGCTGGCCTATACAACCCACAACTGTTTGCATCCATGAATCCTGCAACTGGCCTGGAACTTGGTGTCCTGGATTTCAGAGATGCAGGCAAATTCACGCTAAAAACCTGAAATCCAGGCCAAAGCCTCGCTAAATCCCCTAAAATAAACTGCCACCTGAACGGATGGACAGACAAAAGCACCTCGCATCCGGATCCAAACCAAGTCCATCACGGAAACGTAGAACTGGTGCGGCATTCATAATCCTCGCAGCACAGCACCGACGGGAAACCGGATCCCCGTCGCACTCGAAAATAGCACGGCGCGCAGCGCGCGATGGCACTCGGAGCTTGCTCACGGATTCCGAAAGAAGTACATATGACCCCCTGAGGTTTCACAAACCGGCCACTCCACCCCCTGAAGTCCAAAACCAGTTACTTAACCCCCTAACCTTTTCAATACCATTTAAACGACCCCCTAAGCATGATTAGAGTGGTTTTAGCAGGTTGTTTTGCCTGCATGCCATGGGAGGCTAGGTGGATGGCTTGAAGGGAACTGGCGCTGGAGATTTCCCCCTGTGTCGCGCAGCCGCTGCTGCCTCGTTTGTCAACCAAACTCAAGTTCAGCTGGTGGTGCCCAGGACCACAACTGCCATGGCTCGCCCGAGCAGCTGAAGCTTGTTGGAATTTCAGTTCAACGCCCAGGGTCACTGATGTCATGACACTTCGGAGAAACTCAAGATCGTTGCAAAGTTTAGACTGAATGTATTTTGTTTCCAGACTAGGCCTCCTGCTATGCATAAGGAAGATTTACAGAGACAAATGCAGCTTCATTTTGGTTATTTTTTTTATCTGATGGTATACTCTTTTGATTCAGTACACACGACCGGAGCACAAGGTAATCAGGCTTGGATGACAGCCGCAAGATTAAATTGCGTTGAAAAACTGATTCGTGATGCACTTTAAATCATTCTTTAATTTTATATTTCTTTGCAGAAAGTTATATTGTCATTTCTGAGTAACCGATAATTAGTGGTGTTTTTGTTCAAGTATGATTAAGTCAAAATGTTTGTTCGGATGCAAGTATACTCGGGATCAAATTGTCCAGAAACATTTTCCCCATGCTATCTAGTAGAGAATCCATAGTAAAAATTTACAATCAACATTTGGGAACTAGAACGCCAGCACAAACTACAGAGCAAATCCTTATCTTCTGAAAGTAGAAGCAACTCATCCATCTCAGAAATACTCCTTGCCGATCTCCGTCTTCAGAAGACCAAAACAGCGATTCTAATGTTGGAATCTATCGGAGCCCCAACGCGGCGCGCCGATCGACCAACCTGTCAGCGCCCCTAACACAACCGAACCAAATCGAACCGCGCGCCGTGCTCCAGGGTCGCTCACGGATTTCACCCAGCCGAAACATGCACAAATCGAGGAAACGTACCAGGGCGCCGTGGCGGGGAGGGCCGCGGAAGGGGGCGTCGCCGCGGCCTGGCTCGATGGAGGGGAGGGCTGCGGGAAGGGGGCACGCCGCGGTGGCCGGGAGGGCCGTAGTGGCCGAGGCGGTGCCGCGCCTGGAACGGTGGAGGGACGGGCGCAGGGGCGGGCTGCGGTGGCGGGGAGGGGCAGGGGAGGGCAGCGGTG
>NC_057813.1:275592530-275619888 GCF_018294505.1 Triticum aestivum
GAGAGAGAGAGGGGTGGGGCCGGGCTGGGAGAGAGAGAGAGAGAGGGGGGTGGGGCCGGGCTGGGAGAGAGGGGAGGAGAATTTTTTTAGAAGAAGAGGCCTCTTTGCCATCAGCCAGCGGATGGCAAAGGCCCATATCTTTGCCATCAGCCAGCGGCTGGCAGATGGCAAAGAGGTGTGGCTACTGGCCATTACAGCGCCGTTATCCATTGGGCCCCACCCACTTCTTTGCCATCTGTCAATAGACGGAAAAGATTCTTTGCCATCTGCTGGCAGATGGCAAAGAGGTGGGTTGATAGGCCGCTACATCACTGGACCCCTACCCACCTCTTTGCCATCTGCTGGCAGATGGCAAAGATTATTTGCCATCCACTAGCAGATGGCAAAGAATTGGCTGATGGCAACCATGTTCTTTGCCGTCTTTCAGTTCTTTGCCATCTGTTTTTTATAAGCAGATGGCAAAGACGTTCTTTGCCATCAGCTGGCAGATGGCAAAGAGCTGGCTGATGGCAAATTCCCAGTTTCCAGTAGTGCAACGAGTTTCTGGTAGGCATTCTTAGTTGTGGCATTAGCATTATCGGCAGGTTCCTCTGGAAGTGGATCCTCTAGAACATGTTCCTTTTTACCATGCTTGAGAACAATTCTCAGATGTCTATACCAGGTGGTAAAGTTTGTTCCATTCAGTTTATCCTTTTCCAGAATTGATTTCAATGCAAAGTTGGGTTGAGCAGGTGGTGCCATTGATCTACAACAGAAAATATGCAATCATTAAGCAATGTGTTTATGTAGAGTAATTCTAGCCTAAACAGAAATACTCCCACTAAAGTCAGTATTCCTCCGCAAACTCACAGTGATTCAAGATCCGTCTAGCACATGCGACCAGTGAGCTTTAGCGTCACTGCTATACAACATGCCTATCCAGTAAGCAACTCCCTACTAATCATATCTCTATACGACTCCTGTCGGTCGGGAAGGTATCTCATACCCCGGCTCCCAACCTTCTTTGCCACAAGGCCCAAAACCGTTTTGATAGCCTTGTCAAGTTAACCTGATGCAGTGCATGTTCGTGTCCGACACGAACCCTTTAGTTCAAGGACATCCAGCAGCACCCCAATTTTATGAGCCCACTACTAGACGTACTTGATGTGCGAACATGCAACATCGGGGATGGCAATTCGCTTGATATTCGTGAGGGATCCTTCTACCATTCTAACATGCATAGAAACAAAGAAGCATAACAATCACAAATAAACACATATTGTGAAATAGTATGGCTCCTTCATGGACGTTCTTCCAGGTCGGCTCTGACTCCGATGACCATCTAGGAACTCCATCTTGTTTGTCACGCCGGGATGCCAAGCCACCAACCAGATCTCTATTATCCAACTACTACAACTAGTAATGAATTTACATAGAGTCACAAGTCGACACGCAGGTTGTTATACAATATAATGACAACACTTTGGCTGCTGCCGGCTGACAAACATGACACACAGGCCATGTATAAATTACACACATGCATCACATACACATGAGCCATACTATTCACATCAAACCTGCAAAACAAAGTTAGGCATTGAATCGCATTCTATCGGTTTGTGTGTTGGGTATGAAATACACGGCGATACGCACACGGCGGTCCCATGCATCACATCTGAACTCCGATCATGCCGAATTTTCTGATCTGACCGATCTTATCGATCATCGCGAATCCGATTCGGGTTTACGTTTCACTTTTAACCCCGATGGCGGATGACCGACCGGTACGGGTAGATCGTGTTGCGACCTCATCGACTCCGATCATCAAAAAACATTGCCACATCAATCCCCATGTGTAGTTGATCTCATCAACCGTGCACACAACCGATCTTATCAACGACAACAGATCTCATCTGCTGTCTCCACATATCTAATATGCATACGATCTGAATCCAAATCCTATAGCAGAGGCTCTGATACCACTGTTGGGATCTACGGTAGGGTGCGTCAACTACAATTTAAAATTTTCCTACACGCAGAACAACAGGAACATGCTACGGGAGATGGATCACAGTTCATTACCACTAGATGCGCAGTGCCGTGCAGCGGAAGAAGAGTTGGGGCAGCACGTCCGCGTGGATCGTCTCCTCCTCGTCCGATCTCCCTCGAACAGCCGGTCGTTCGGTCCCACGTACAAGTTCGCCGGAGCGGCGCAAGTGCACCGCCTCTAATGGTATCTGCGCGTGCAGGAGGAACACCGTGCGGCGGACTGCTAGGTCCGATCACACAGTAGGCGGCGAGTGGAGGTGGCTATTCGCAACACATGCAAACCCTAGTCGCCACGCCAAAGCGATCAACCGCATGAGTGTGCCGCACCTCCACTTTATATAGGCGTCCGTCGCGGGCTCAACACTTGGGCCTCGCATGGACCCTAAACTCCCACAAGTCTACTCGGCCACAATTTGAATATAGCTCGGATCACATCAGACCAGTATCCTCGGATCCGACCTCTTAGGTTCCTTCCCTTAAGCGCGCGACCCCTTATGTTCAAGTCGGCTTGGTCGTAGTTCGGATCACCTCTGAACTGCACGGTTGGTAGCGGCCTCTAGCAAGGCATGTCGAACACCAAGCAGACCATGAAGCTGGTTAGGTGAACCTGTACATCATACTTCTGTTCCCTTTGCAAGGCGAGACTGTCATCTTTGTGCTAGCCCGACCTCTTTCTCGTTCCAGTGATACCGACCACAAACCGGAATATCTCATAATCCCTATCGCATGGCCATGCTTATCCTGGTCGGATCACATGAGGGGACCATAGTATATCTCTCCTGATCGGAGGGGCAAATCCCATCTTGCTCGACCATGTCTCGCAGCATGGGACTGGACAAACCCGAAACCTACCTTTGTAACTACCCAGTCACGGAGTAGCGTTTGGTCGGCCCAAAGCAAGTCTGTCACCATCTCGAGTACATGCGTCAGCTCAGGTCTTAGGACATAGAACGTATGTTATACTAGAGACTCACAGATGACATATCGCTACGTCTCGTAGTTGGGTCTGTCCGAGTCGGACCTTATCTCGACTCGGATCCGACTACGTCGAATCCGACCAGACCTTTCCAAGTCCATATTATCCGGTTAGCATCCAATGCTCCATGGCTAGTGATACCAAGCCATCGATCGTGTCATATGCTAGTCTAGTCGGCTGCGCGTCCACACACCCCTTTCGACTAGGGACCTTTTAGGACAGTCATCATACAATGCATAGTCCCACAAACAAGTCATGTACTTGCTGATACACATCATTGATAATGTCCAAGGACTATCTTTATTCATAAACACATAGGAAATATCATCATACATGATTGCCTCTAGGGCATATCTTAAATAGGTATTACACCACAACGATGGCCCGAACTTGTATAAACCTTGTGTCCCTCGTGTTGTTCATCGTGTAGCTTAGATTTGCGACGAAGCTTTGGGGCGTGGATCGGTAGGGAGAAGATCTTAGTGCGCACCCCTGAGTTTGAACCTTAAGGGTTTTGCCGAAACCTGATATCCGACATTTGGCACACCAGGTAGGGGTGTGCCAGAATCCTCTTTCCGCCATTCCATATTCCATCGTTTCTTTGCATCCATGGCGGACGCTCGCCGAGATCGCGCCGAGCGTCGGGCTGCTCTCGCCGCCCGCGTCGCCCAGACGGCTCCCGACGGTGGGCCTCCTCGTCGTTCTCCATCGCTTGCCGCCAACGCCGCCACCGACCCGGCAGGGAATGACCAGCAAGCGTCGTTGCTGCATCCCTCGGTGCGGCGGGAAGGCCGCACCGCCACTCTGTCGCTGACTCCAGCTGGTTCGTCGTCTCACGCTCGTCGCGCTCCCATGGACGCGCAGGCCACGTTGCTCCTGGCACGTGAGCTCCTACACTGCCGCCCCGTCGATGACCTCTACGAGGAGCAGCTCGCTCGCGTCACCGAGCTCGTCAGCGCCGCAGGGGGCTCTCCTGCATCATCCCTCTCATTGCCTGGCCCTCTGTCCTATGTGGGTGATGCAGCTCAGAAGGTGCCTCTGCCACCTCCTCCCCAAGAAGGCGCCCTGGCTCCAAGGCGCGCGGCCCCTAGACGAGACCCACCACGTCCAGCGCCCGCGCGACAAGAAAGGAGCTGCCAAGAAATCCCTCGGCCTCAAGAAGGCGCTCGTGTGCTCCCTGCTCCAGCCCATCAAGATCTCATCCCTGCGCCAGCACGTCAAGACCCCGCGCTGCCCCTAGCGGCGGCGCGCGAGAATCTCCAAGAGCAAGCCCCACGTCTGCAAAGAGTTCCGGTGGCCACCATAGGCTGTCGCACCTTCACCACCGAGCTATGCAGTGTCGCCTGGCCGGGCAAGTTCAAGCCAGATCTGCCCCCTCGCTATGACGGCACCGCCGACCCCGCGGAGTCCCTACAGCTCTACGAGCTGGGCATCGAGGCGGCCAACGGAGACGAAAAGGTCATGGCGAACAGGTTTCTCATGGTGCTCAAGGATGGTGCCCGCACCTGGCTCCTGAACCTGCCTCCCGGCTCGATCTCCTCTTGGGACGAGATGCGCACCCGCTTCATCGCCAACTTGCAGGGCACTCACGACCATTCTCCAGTCGTGGGTGACCTGCGCCGCATCAAGCAGCAGCCGAGAGAGACCTTGCAGAAGTATATCCAGCGCTTCAACAACGCTCGCCTCAAGATTCCCAAAGTGACCGAGGAGGCCATCATCTCAGCATTCTCTGACGTCGTCCGCGATGTCAAGATGAAGGAGGATCTGGCTATCCACGAGGATCTGTGCATGTCTCTGGAGTTGTTCAACCTGGCAACCAAGTGCGCAAGGGCTGAGAAGGGGCGCCTCTCCCTCCTCGAGCTTCCCACCGCTGACCCAGAAGAGAAGAAAGCTAAGGCCAAGTACATGAAGCGCAAAGGAGCAGCAGTGCGTGCAGCAGAACCAGACATCAAGCGCGGCAGGGACCAGTCGGAGTCGTCCAAGGGCAACCGATTCTGCGCCTACCACAACCTCTACACCCACAACACCAACGAATGACAGGAGCTCAGAGCCATTTGAGAAGCACGCATCGGTCGATGCCCCAAGCGCAATGACCGGGGCTGCAGCCGAGGAGGAGGAAGAGGTGGAGGACAATGGGATGATCGAGGCCCTCGCCAGGAGTGGCGTGACCGCCCTCGCGAGGATCGCTGGTAGGACCAGCCTCGCGAGGGGGCTTGGAGGGATCAGCCTCGTGAGGACCGCCCTCAGGGCAACACATGCCTTCCCCCTCTGCCACCACTGCCAAGAAGGAATGACGACCACCACCAAGACGAGGGGGCTGGGGGTTTCCAAGAGCCGCGTGCTATTGCTTGCATCTTGGGCGACGCCCAGGCCCCAGCCTCTCAGCGCATATTCAAGCAGTTTGCTCACGAGGTGAACACAGTCCTTCCCAAGCTCGAGGCCACGCGCCCTCTCAGGTGGTCCACATGCGCCATCACGTTCAGCTCGGCAGACCAGCTCAAGTGTGCGGCTACAGCTGGCGTCCTCCCAATGCTTTGTTCCCCAGTCATCAGCAATGTGCAAGTTACAAGGACCCTCATCGATGGCGGTACAGGACCCAACGTTCTGTCTGTCGAGATGTTCAACAACCTCCAAGTCCCTTATGATCAACTTCAGCCAACCAAGCCTTTCTTAGGAGTTACTGACGGCTCCACCACTCCGATAGGGCACGTTCGCCTCCCTGTCACCTTTGGACAGCGCAAGAACTACCGTACCGAGCTCATCGACTTCGACGTTGCCCACATTCGCCTGCCATACAATGCCATCCTCGGGTATCCAGCCCTGGCTAAGTTCATGGAGGTGACTCACCATGGTTACAATGTCCTCAAGATGCTAGGAAGTAGCGGAATCATCACAGTCCCCTGCGAAGAGAAGGATGCGGTGTGCTCCCTCGAGCGTGCCTTCCAAGCTGCATTAGTCAAGGACCCAGATAGCAAGAGCGGGAACCCCCCCGAGGCAGTTCCCAAGAAGAAGAAGACATCACCCAGCTCAAGGCCTCAGGAGGTAGGCATCTCCGGAGGCACCGCGTCAGGATCTGCGCCCATGCAAGGGGCGCCTCCCTCCATCGCATCGGAAGGCGCACCCGGTGCCCTCCTTGGGCAAGGCTCGGGGGCTCTCTCCTAGAGGGCCTCAGACTTTGTCGGGTTCACGAGGGAGGCGCTCAGGCACCACTTCGAGGCATGCTATGCGGCATGTTTCCCCCAGGAAGGCATGGTGCAAGGAAGGCCCAACCCTCAGGAGTTCATCACCAAGGCCACTCAGGAGCTTCAAGAATCATGAGATATGCGCGGCGATCGCCGCCTACCTGGCGTAGCTCCCCATCTAGTCGAGGATGGCGGGCTGCGCGTCTGCATTGACTACCCAGGGCTCAGCAGAGTCGCATCTCAGGAGCGGCTCTGTACTTCGCGTGTGGGATGCTGCGAGGGTCCGCTGCACAACTATGTTCACATGCCTTTCGGTCTGCCTAACGCGGTTGCCGCTCACCAGCGTCTTCTGTGGAGCATTCTGACAGCTCAGGAGGCAGGCACCACGCGGTCCTGGTAGAGATGGAGATGGTCCTCGAGGAGCCACCCGGACCCCTAGAGCCTCCCGGGGCTCAGGGCTCCGGTGGCTCGTGAGGATTGGCCTCTTCACCGCATCGTCAGTTACTTCAACACCCGCTCTACAATGGTATCAGGTGATATCTTTCGAGTTTCATTTTAGCTAGGAGCGCCCTCAGGGCTGCATTATTCCCAGGTCATGTGGGTCTATCCCTGCGGAATGTATCCCGTTTGCTTATATCTTCAGCTTACCTTGCTGGGGGCGCCCCTCGGGCTGCATCATCCCCAAGCCGCTCGAGCTTGACCCAGTGGCATGTATCCTTTCTGCATCTATCTAAGCTGGTTTTCCTTTCATGCTTAAACTGTCTGTGATAATCGCCTGCTCGATTGACACCTACCTTTGGAGCCGCTCGCGCTGGCACGGCGCTCGCGCATGGGTCCGTCCCTACAACGTCGACAAATCTGAGTGGTCGAGCTCTGGCCCGCGGCAGCCACGCAAGAGTCACCTCACCAGGCCCTCAGTGCCCACACTTCACTCTCGGAGCAACCAATGGCCGGTCAGCAATCGTAATGGCAACCCTTGCTTCTCTCGTGTTGGTTTACAGGGACTACCTGAGGAATAATGTGTGTGTGTGGGGGGGGTGGCGTCACGCGCTGTCTCTCTCCCTCACCCGTACGATCCGCTCGCGTGTTAAAAGGGGGGGGGGGTTCCTGAGCCCCGCGACTCAGGAGCTCTTACTGGCTCTCCATCCCTCACCCCTGGCCTTGTCCACGGCATTGCGACCTGGCATACCAGCGGCGGATGAGCTCGCTCGAGGGCCGGGACCTGAGGACGTAGAGCATGAAGGAGAGTGCAGAGAAGGGAGGAGAAGCTCATGAAGGTGTAACCCAGCTACATCCCAGCTGCAGCCATGCAAGTCCGGCACATCGCGAAGGATCTACCCCCTGCTTTCAAGATAAGTCTCGCCCCGGGAATAACTAATCGACACGACACAAAATCCCCCATCTAATGCAGCCCTATGACGGCGACGTTGCCTTCCTTTCTCACCTTTCGGCGGCTGCTTGAGTGCTAAAGGGGACCTCCTGAGCATCGCGCCTCAGGGGCTCTTACTGGACCTCGGGCCGCTCACCTCCTGGCCTTGACCATGGCATCACGACGTGGCATACCAGCAACGGCTGAAGCCTGCCTGGGTACCGGGACCTATCAGCGTAGAGCACCAAGTTGTCCTGAGGTTAGAAAGGGGGAACTAAGCCAGGACAGGACAAACATTCGCACCACTTCATAATCAGGACAATAACAGCAAAAGACATTGCAGACACCTTACATGCCCCCATGGGGTACTTTCTTGATTCCTCGCAGGGAACAAAAGGTGTGAATCCTAAGGAGTCCTAACTACAAGCGCCCTCATGGCTGACACCATCATCAACAGTGGGCCACGGGGGCTGGCGCCAACCCCATCCAGATCAGCCACGCCGGCGGACTGATGCAACTGCCTTGCTTCGAGCACGGCACGAGCTCGGGGGCACGTAGCTGTCATCGCTCGTCTCCGAAGTCACGAAAAGCTCGGGAGAGTCGCTGGACTCCCAAGCATCTCAACTGCCGCCAGAGGAGCCATTGGGGAAGCAGGTGGCAGGCCTAGCCCTTGCCACATCGACGTCCTGGCTGCGTCCTCTGGGGCAGCACACCAGCCGGCGGCCTTCTGCATCGAAGACCTTGAAGAGCGTCAAGGAGGCGCAATCGTATTCGAAATGAATCACGAGGGCACCTCCTGTTCGGCAGACCCGGGCGATCTCGCCCCAGCCTCGGGTCATGTAGACCTTGCCCGGAGCGACGACTTCAATCTCCGCTCCGGTCGCCGGGGTACCACAGCCGGCGTGCTGTATCCAAAGCTCGAGAGGCCCCCTCGGTGGCATCTCGAAGGTGAAGAAAGTAGGAAAGCGGATCCAGGAGCTTGGAGGCATGGCGGCGTGGAGTACGACCTCACGAGAGGAGTCCGCGGCGTGGACACCAGGAGCAACGGCGCGCACCGCCATGGCTCGTCGGCGTCGCCAGCGGCATGCGCGGCGCCGCTCGGTGTCTTCTTCTCCAGGGCCCTCGGCCCGGGCGTACAGAGGGAGCGGAAACCCAGGAGGTGGCCGCTCGTACCAAGGCCTCGACATCTCCGGTCGTGCAACCTCATCGCAGCGGCCGGGGACCGGCCGTTTCTTCGGCGGCAGCGGGTCGGGCCTCTCCCGGGGGGCCTTTCCTTTCTCCTCAGCTGAGAACCGGCGGATTGGTGCCATTGGCGGCAAGATGGAGGAGGAGCAAGGAAGAAGGAGCGAGCGGAGAGAGAAGAGATGGACAACAGGGGCTCGCACCTCTCCGTATTTATAGTCCAGAGGAGGCTAACCGTTGGCCTCCACGATCGCAGGTAATCATGCCTCTTTTTTTTGCATGCAGTAGGGACTCGTCAAATCGGGCAGTTGTCGAGGCAGCGTGGGGAAGCGGAGATGCTCACGTCCAATCAACCGCCACGCGGTAACCAAGGCCATAGGCTGTTGGGGCCCGTGACGCTCTGCACTTGCCCTTTCGCTTCGCTGCTAAGCCAAGTCCAAGCGCGCCTTGGGCCCGGGGGCTACTCTCGGCGTTCTAGGAACGGGGGTCCCCAGACTTGCCTGCCTGCGGCCTACGGCGTGGCTCAAGGGGTGGCCCAGCACGGCCCGTCTTCACCAACCCAAGCTCAAGACCCTCGCGATGGGCCAAGCCTCGCGGGGCGGACGACGCAAGGCTTCCTTAGGGGCGGCCTCACCAGGCAGGCTCGCGAGGAGGCGGAGAGATCAAGGCAAGGAGTACCTCACGAGGTGCTCATGACGCAAGGCATGACGATCGAGACTAGGCAGGCGCCAGGCGGGCGCTAGCATGTGCAGTGTCCTCGTTTCCTATTTGGTCCAAAGGGGGCGAGCACATGCGTGGAGTACCGAGGCATCAAGCAAAGGTTACCATATCGGTGCAACGAGACCAAGACCAACAGTGCGGCAGGACGAAGGTCACTGTGGAGCCCAAGACGGCATCATCGCCAGTGCCTTTGGTAGTCGAAGACCATCTTTAGTCAGGATAACTTGTACAAGTTGTTCCCCTTCAAAATGGCCGTTCTTGGCTCCCTTCCCGCTCAATATTTGGGAAGAGGACCAGGGCCCCTATAATTTGAGATAGCCACCACCGTAGAAAGGGGGGATCGAGGATCAAGTTCTCACCTAGCCAACAGAGAGAGTCCATCCCAAGTAGAACACCGCAGTAGCTCAAGAACACCCCTCACGAGGCTATTCTTCCTCTGTACTGTTCATCATCAGCCCCAGAGGCAATCCACCACACCACATACTAGAGTAGGGTATTACACCACAACGGTGGCCCGAACTAGTATAAACCTTGTGTCCCTCGTGTTGTTCATCGTGTAGCTTAGATTCACGATGAAGCTTTGGGGTGTGGATCGATAGGGAGAAGATCTTCGTGCGCACCCCAGAGTTCGAACCTTAAGGGTTTTGCCGGAACCCGATATCCGACAGCATTTAAAAAGCTCAAGCGCTCACAAATCACCATAGCATCAATTAGTTGATCAATACGAGGGATAGCAAAAGGATCAGCCGGACAAGCCTTGTTTAAGTCCCTGTAATCCACACACATGCGCCAAGTGCCATTCTTCTTAAGCACTAGCACCAGGTTAGCCAACCACTCTGGATGAAAAAATTCAACAATGAACCCAGCCGCCAAGAGCCGGGCCACTTCTTCACTAATGGCCTTACGCCTCTCCTTGTTGAATTAACGAAGGAATTTCTTAACCGGCTTAAATTTCGGATCAGTATTGAGAGTGTGCTCAGCGAGCTCCCTCGGTACACCCGGCATGTCAGAAGGTTTCCATGCAAAGATGTCCCGGTTCTCACGGATGAACTCGATGAGCGTGCTTTCCTATTTTGGATCCAAGTTAGCACTGATACTGAACTACTTGGACGAGTCGCCAGGAACAAAATCAACCAGCTTGGTGTCATCGGCCGACTTAAACTTTAGCACAAGATCATGCTCTGTAGTTGGCTTTTTCAAAGATGTCATATCCGCCAGGTCAACATTGTCCTTGTAAAACTTTAATTCCTCAGTTGCACAAACAGACTCAGCATAAGCAGCATCACCTTCTTCACACTCCAAGGCTATCTTCCGACTCCCATGCACACTGATGGTCCCTTTAGAACCCGGCATCTTGAGCTGCAGATAAACATAATACGGTCGTGCCATGAACTTGGCATAAGCCGGCCGTCCAAACAGAGCGTGATACGGGCTCTTGATTTTGACCACTTCAAAGGTTAACTTCTCGGCCCTGGAATCATGCTCATCTCTAAAGGCCACCTCCAACTCAATCTTGCCCACCGGGTACGCCGACTTACCAGGCACCACTCCATGGAAAATAGTGTTGGATGTCTTAAGGATTTTATCAGTTAACCCCATGCGACTGAAAGTCTCATAATAAAGGATGTTGATGCTACTAACTCCATCCACGAGTACCTTAGTGAATTTGTATCAACCAACTTGAGGTGCCACCACCAAGGCTAAGTGACCAGGATTGTCAACCTGGGGAGGGTTATCCGCTCTACTCCACATAATGGGCTGCTCAAACCATCGCAAGTAATGAGGAGCTGTCGGCTCAATGGTGTTTGTGTTCTGCTTATGGAGCTTCTGGTCCCGCTTGCATAAACTTGTGGTGAAAACATGATGCTCCCCATTATTCAGCTGCTTCGGATTACTCTGATATCCAGATTGCTGCTGCTGCTGACCGCCCTGGCCGGATTGCTGATTATAACCACCCTGATTACCTTGATTATAACCACCCTCGTTAACTTGGTGGCCCTAGAAGCTAGAATTAGAACCGCCACCTCCGTAACCCGGGCCATGAGAATCGCCGCCGCCTGAGCCGCCGTCCGGCCCATGATTGTTGTGAAACGAGTTAGAATTTTTGAAAGCCCTCATAATGGAACAATCCTTCCAAAGGTGAGTAGCTGGTTTCTCCGGCGTCCCATGCTTTGGACAGGGCTCGTTAAGCAACTGCTCGAGAGTAGGACCTGGTCCGTTGTTCCAAGGAGGCGGCCTCCCCTTACAACACTGATTATTGCACTGTGCATTGGTGTTAGCCACAAACTCCGAGCTACCATCAGCCTTGCGTTTACCTGATTCGCCGGGTTATGCTGCTAACCCTTGGTGTTGCCATTCTTCTTTCCATTCCTTGTCTTTTCCTCGTCAGACTCGGGGTCGTTGGTACTATCAGAGTCGGCATATTTGATTAGAGCCGCCATCAGCTGCCCCATATCATTACAATCGTGCTCCGCCCCAGCTTCTGTTTAAGAGGCAAAAAACAACAATTTTTCTCCAACATTAAGACCGCAGAGCCGACATTCATATTATCAGATGAATGTATGCTAGCTTTGACCCGGCGCACCCAATGGGTCGTTGATTCACCCTCCTCTTGGGCGTAAGTAGCCAAGTCCACATCCAACATTGGCTGCTTGCATGTGTCCTTAAAGTTTTGAATAAACTGGGCTTTTAACTCAGCCCATGACCCGATGGATATAGCCGGCAGCCCCTTTAGCCAAGTGCGGGCCGTTCCATCTAGCATCATGGTGAAATACTTGGCACACACAGCGTCACTGACTTCCAATAATTCCATGGCCATCTCATAACTTTTAATCCACGCCTCAGGGGGTAAATCTACTGTGTAATTAGGCACCTTTCGAGGTCCTTTGAAATCCTTGGGAAAATGCTCATTGCGCAGAGCCGGCACCAAACAGGGTACACCTGTAGATCTAGAGGTCATGCCTGCCTCAATCAAAGTCGTTTGATAAACCGGAAGGGGCTGTTGAGCCGCCCGCAGAGCTGCCTGCTCAGCTTCTTAACGCACTCTGTCCTGATCGACCAAGTTAAGAGCTCCATCACGTGCCAGGTCATGCCCACGCGGCTGGTCACGGCGTTGGGCGTTGCTTGAAACGGCTGGTGAGTCCATGTGCCTGCTATAACTCCGACTTGGGCGAGGGGTTGAGTGAATCCTATCCCGACTGTAAGAATATGCCTCCTGCTGTCTGAAGAAGTTCTCTGACCCTTCGTGTTTCAACCGCCGTTGGAGAGTCGCCATCCACCGGGAGAGCTGTTGATGTCTACTACACAACCTTCTTCTTGTAGACGTTGTTGGGCCCTCAAGTGCACAGGTTTGTAGGACAGTAGCAAATTTCCCTCAAGTGGATGACCTAAGGTTTATCAATCCGTGGGAGGCGTAGGATGAAGATGGTCTCTCTCAAACAACCTTGCAACCAAATAACAAAGAGTCTCTTGTGTCACCAATACACCCAATACAATGGAAAATTGTATAGGTGCACTAGTTCAGCAAAGAGATGGTGATACAAGTGCAATATGGATAGTAGATATAGGTTTTTGTAATCTGAAAATATAATAACAACAAGGTAACTAATGATAAAAGTGAGCATAAATGGTATTGTAGTGATAGGAAACAAGGCATAGGGTTCATACTTTCACTAGTGCAAGTTCTCTCAACAATAATAACATAGATAGATCATATAACAATCCCTCAACATGCAACAAAGAGTCACTCCAAAGCCACTAATAGCGGAGAACAAACATAGAGATTATGGTAGGGTACGAAACCACCTCAAAGTTATTCTTTCGGATCAATCTATTCAAGAGTTCGCACTAGAATAACACCTTAAGACACAAATCAACCAAAACCCTAATGTCACCTAGATACTCCATTGTCACCTCAAGTATCCGTGGGCATGATTATACGATATGCATCACACAATCTCAGATTCATCCAACCAACACAAAGTACTTCAAAGAGTGCCCCAAAGTTTCTACCGGAGAGTCAAGAAAACATGTGCCAACCCCTATGCATAGGTTCATGGGCGGAACCTGCAAGTTGGTCACCAAAACATACATCAAGTGGCACGTGATATCCCATTGTCACCACAGATAAACATGGCAAGACATACATCAAGTGTTCTCAAAGTAAAGACTCAATCTGATAAGATAACTTCAAGAGGGAAACTCAATTCATCACAAGAGAGTAGAGGGGGGAGAAACATCATAAGATCCAACTATAATAGCAAAGCTCGCGATACATCAAGATCATGCCATAGAGAGAACGCGCGCGCGAGAGAGAGAGATCAAACACATAGCTACTGGTACATACCCTCAGCCCCGAGGGTGAACTACTCCCTCCCCGTCATGGATAGCGCTGGATTATGAAGATGGCCACCGGTGATGGGTTCCCCCTCCGGCAGGGTGCCGGAACGGGCTCCCGAGAGGTTTTTGGTGGCTACAGAGGCTTGCGGCGGCGGAACTCCCGATCTATCTTGATATTCGATGTTTTTAGGGTACACACGCTTATATAGGCGAAAGAAGTCAGTCGGGAGGTGCTCGAGGGGCCCACGAGACAGGGGGGTGCGCCCTACAGGGGGGGGCACCCTCCTATCTCGTGGCTGCCTCGAGGATCTTTTAACGTGAACTCCAAGTCTCCAGGATCATATTCTTCCAAAAAATCACGCTGCCGAAGGTTTCATTCCGTTTGGACTCCATTTTATATTCCTTTTCTTAGAAATACTTAAACAGGCAATAAAACAACAATATGGGCTGGGCCTCCGGTTAATAGGTTAGTCCCAAAAGTAATATAAAAGTGTATAACAAAGCCCGTAATCATTCAAAACAGATAACAAAATAGCATGAATGCTTCATAAATTATAGATACGTTGGAGACGTATCAGCATCCCCAAGCTTAATTCCTACTTGTCCTCGAGTAAGTAAATGATAAAAAGGAAATTTTTTATGTGGAATTCTACCTAGCATAATTCTCAATGTAATTTTCTTTATTGTGGCATGCATGTTCAGATCCAAATGATACAAAATAAAAGTTCATATTAACATGAAAATGGTGATACTTCAAGCATACTAATCAAAGTAATCATGTCTTCTCAAAATAAGATGGCCAAAGAAAGTTATCTCTACAAAATCATATAGTCTAGTTGTTGCTCTATCTTCATCACACAAAGTATTTAATCATGCACAACCCCGATGACAAGCCAAGCAATTGTTTCATACTTTAATAATCTCAAACTCTTTCAACTTTCACGCAATACATGAGCGTGATCCATGGAGATAGCACTATATGTGGAATAGAATGGTGGTGGTGGAGAAGACAAAAAAAGAAGATAGTCTCACATCAACTAGGCGTATCAACGGGCTATGGAGATGCCCATTAATAGATATCAATGTGAGTGAGTAGGGATTGCCATGCAACGGATGCACTAGAGCTATAAATATATGAAAGCTCAACAAAAGAAACTAAGTGGGTGTGCATCCAACTTGCTTGCTCACGAAGACCTAGGGCATTTTGAGGAAGCCCATCATTGAAATATACAAGCCAAGTTCTATAATGAAAAATTCCCGCTAGTATATGAAAGTGACAACATAGGAGACTCTCTATCATGAAGATCATGGTGCTATTTTGAAGCACAAGTGTTGAAAAAGAGATAGTAGCATTGTCCCTTCTCTCTTTCTCTCTCATTTTTTCTTCTTTTCTTTTTCTTTTTTTTCTTTCTTCTTTTTTTTTTCTTTGGCCTTTCCCTTTTTGTTACTTTTTTTTGAAGTCCGAAGTCTCATCCCGACTTGTGGGGGAATCATAGTCTTCATCATCCTTTCCTCACTAGGACAATGCTCTAATAATGAATATCATCACACTTTTATGGATTTACAACTCAAGAATTACAACTCAAAGCTAGAAGAAGATATGACTCTATATGAATGCCTCCGGCGGTGTACCGGGATATGCAATGAATCAAGAGCGACACGTATGAAAATTATGGAGGTGGCCTTGCCACAAATACAATGTCAACTACATGATCATGCAAAGAGCAATATGACAAAAGTAATGCCTGTCATATGAACGGAATGGTGGAAAGTTGCATGGCAATATATCTCGAAATGGCTATGGAAATGCCATAATAGGTAGGTATGGTGGCTGTTTTGAGGAAGGTATATGGTGGGTGTATGGTATCGGCGAAAGTTGCACGACACAAGAGAGGCTAGCAATGGTGGAAGGGTGAGGGTGCGTATAATCCATGGAGTCAACATTAGTCAAAAGAACCCATATACTTATTGCAAAAATCTAGAAGTCATCAAAAACCAAAGCACTACGTGCATGCTCCTAGGGGGATAGATTGGTAGGAAAATACCATCGCTCGTCCCCGACCGCCACTCATAAGGAAGACAGTCAATAAATAAAATTATGCTCCAACTTCATCACAAAGCAGTTCACCATACGTGCATGCTACGGGAATCACAACCCTCAACACAAGTATTTTTCATAATCACCTCAACTAGCATGACTTTAATATCACTACCTCCATATCTCTAAACAATTATCAAGCATCAAATTGATCATGGCAGCCAATTCACTTTCTATGATAGTTTTTATTATACCCAACTTGGATGCTGATCATTCTAGGACCAACTTTGTAACCATAGCAAATGCCATGCTGTTCTAAAAGACTCTCAAAATAATATAAGTGAAGCATGAGAGACTAGCAATTTCTACAAAATATAACCACCGCCGTGCTCTAAAAGATATAAGTGATGCACTAGAGCAAATGACAAACTACTCCGAAAGATATAAGTGAAGATCAATGAGTAGTCGAATAATTGTGCAACTATGTGAAGACTCTCTAACATTAAGGAATTTCATATCTTGGTATTGTATTCAAACAGCAAGCAAAAATAAAATGACATTGCAAGTATAGCACAACTCATGTGAAGAAGCAAAAACTTAGGCTTAACCGATACTATCCGATAGTTGCTGAAGAGGAAAGGTGGGATGCCTACAGGGGCATCCCCAAGCTTAGATGCTTGAGACTTATTGGAATATTATCTTGGGGTGCCTTGGGCATCCCCAAGCTTGAAATTTTGTGTCCTTAATTCCTCTCATATCATGATTTCTCTTTTTATCAAAAGCTTCATCCACAACAAACTCAACAAGAACTCGTGAGATAGGTTAGTATAAACCAATGCAAAACCTTATCATTTTCTACTGTAACAAATCACTACAATTATTATTAAACATTGAATACTAAATTCCTCTGCATATTTAATACTCCTATCCTAAAATGGAATCATTAAACAAGCAAACATATGCAAACAATGCAACCATAACAGTAATCTGCCAAAACAGTACAATATGTAAAGAATGCAAGAGTATCAATGCTTCCATAACTCCAAAAATTATGCGAAAAATACTACGATGTATAAGATTTATCACACCTCAATATGCAAAAAGTTTCAACATTATATCATGCTCTGACTTTTTTAGGGAATTTTTGCAACAGCGGTAAACTTTCTGTTTTCAAACAGCAACATGTAAACTAGCAAAATAAGCATGGCAAAGGCTATCCTTGACTTTTTTATTGAAACTAAAGATGCAAAATATTATTCTAAATAACAGAAAGAAAAAACTAACGAAGGAAAATGACGCTCCAAGCAAAACACATATCATGTGGTGAATAAAAATATACCTCCAAGTAAAGTTACCGATGAACGAAGACGAAAGAGGGGATGCCTTCCGGGGCATCCCCAAGCTTAGGTTCTTGGTTGTCCTTGAATATCACCTTGGGGTGCCTTGGGCATCCCCAAGCTTAGTCTCTTGCCACTCCTTATTCCATAGTCCATCGAATCTTTACCCAAAACTTGAAAACTCCACAACACATAACTCAACAGAAAACTCGTAAGCTCCGTTAGTATAAGAAAATAAAACCACCACTTAGGTACTGTAATGAACTCTTTATAAAGTCATATTGGTGTGATGTATACTGTATTCTAACTTATCTATGGTTCATACCCTCCGATACTACTCATAGATTCATCAAAATAAGCAAACAACACATAGAAAACAGAATTTGTCAAAAACAGAACAGTCTGTAGTAATCTGTATCCAACGTATACTTCTGGAACTCCAAAAATTCTACCAAATTAGGAAGTCCTAAGAAATTTGTGTACCAATCCAGAGCAAAAATAATTAGATCATACACACTTTTTTGTGAATTAACAAAACTAATTTACTGGGTGCAAAAGTTTTTGATTTTCAGCAGGATCAACACAACTATCACCGTAAGCTATCCTAAAGGTCTTACTTGGCACTTTATTGAAACAAAAGATATAAAAAATGATTACTACAATATCATAATCATTTGAACACACAAAAACAGTAAGGATAAATATTGGGTTGTCTCCCAACAAGCGCTTTTCTTTAATGCCTTTCTAGCTAGGCATGATGATGGCAATGATGCTCACATAAAAGATAAGAATTGAAACATAACGGGAGCATCATGAAGCATATGACTAGCACATTTAAGTCTAACCCACTTCCTATGCATAGGGATTTTGTGAGCAAACAACTTATGGGAACAATAATCAACTAGCATAGGAAAGTAAAACAAACATAGCTTCAAGATTTTTAGCAAATAGAGAGGAAAGTTGATATTATTGCAATTCCTACAAGCATATGTTCCTCTCTCATAATAATTTTCAGTAGCATCATGAATGAATTCAACAATATAACCAGAACCTAAAGCATTCTTTTCATGATCTACAAGCATAGAAACTTTACTACTCTCCACATAAGCAAATTTCTTCTCATCAATAGTAGTGGGAGCAAACTCAACAAAATAATTATCATGTGAGGCATAATCCAATTGAAAACTAAAATCATGATGACAAGTTTCATGGTTATCATTACTCCTAATAGCATACAAGTCATCACAATAATCATCATAGATAGCAACTTTGTTCTCATAATCAATTGGAACCTCTCCCAAGATAGTGGAATCACTAAATAAAGTTGACACTCTTCCAGATCCACTTTCGTATTCGTCACAATAAAATTCAATATCCTCCAAAATAGTGGGATCACTACTTCCTAAAGTTGACACTCTTCCAAACCCACTTTCATCAATATAATCATCATAGGTAGGAGGCATGCTATCATCATAAGAACTTTGCATATCAAAACTTGGGATGCTAAAAATATCATCTTCGTTAAACATAGCATCCCCAAGCTTGGGAAAAACATTAATTTCAGCAAATATATTCTCAAATATTTCATCCTCATCAAACATAGCTTCCCCAAGCTTGGGCCCTTTCATATCATAAGCATAATCACTCTCATCGTTAAAAATATGGATAGCACCAATAGTAGAGCAATTATCATCATCACAATGAGTAGTAGGAGCAACATCATTTAGTAGGGATACCTTTCTACCTTTGTTGCTCCTTATTTTCTTTTTCTTCTTCACATTATGTGTGAGTTCAACCTTCCTCTTTGAGCTCCTTATTGACGAGATTGGTTGAATAGAAAGCTCCTCCTCGTTACCTGATTCATCATAAGAAATAATAGGAGGATATTGGGAAGTCTCTTCCCTTTCATTAGTATTCTCATCATCTTCTATTTGTTTTATTTTCTTTAGGTAATTGGAAATGTAAGGATTTTCAATGCAATTCTCCACACAAAACATATAAATCTTCTCTAGATCAAAATCAAGAAATCTATCAAGATTAAATTTTGGAATACCTTCAGTTATATGTTTCATTTCTTCATACCCCAAAAGCAAACTAAGTTCATTATGATGCGCAAGGGAAATCAATTCATCACAATTTTTGGACACGATTCGATCATGAAACAATTTGCATTGGAGATTTAAATGACCATGTTCATTGCAAAGTTCACAAGGGGCGCGAAAAATATTGAATCTTTTAGCACACTCATCAAGACTTTCTTGCAACAATTTAGTACTATGGATATTCAAAGAGTTCATACTAACAACATTGCAATCATGTTCATCATTCAAAGATTTGGTACCAAGCATTTTAATGCATTCTTCTTCTAGCAATTGAGCACAAATTTCCTTTCCATCATTCTCGCGAAAGATATTTAAAAAACAAAGCGTATGAGACAAACTTAACTCCATTTTTTGGTAGTTTTCTTTTATAAACTAAACTAGTGATAAAACAAGAAACAAAAAGATTCGATTGCAAGATCTAAATATATACCTTCAAGCACTCACCTCCCCGGCAACGGCGCCAGAAAAGAGCTTGATGTCTACTACACAACAAAATTCTTGTAGACGTTATTGGGCCTGCAAGTGCACAGGTTTGTAGGACAGTAGCAAATTTCCCTCAAGTGGATGACCTAAGGTTTATCAATCCGTGGGAGGCGTAGGATGAAGATGGTATCTCTCAAACAACCCTGCAACCAAATAGCAAAGAGTCTCTTGTGTCCCCATCACACCCAATACAATGGCAAATTGTATAGGTGCACTAGTTCGGCGAAGAGATGGTGATACAAGTGCAATATGGATAGTAGATATAGGTTTTTGTAATCTGAAAATATAAAAACAGCAAGGTAACTAATTATAAAAGTGAGCGTAAACGGTATTGCAATGATAGGAAACAAGGCATAGGGTTCATACTTTCACTAGTGCAAGTTCTCTCAACAATAATAATATAGATAGATCATATAATAATCCCTCAACATGCAACAAAGAGTCACTCCAAAGCCACTAATAGCGGAGAACAAACGTAGAGATTATGGTAGGGTACAAAACCACATCAAAGTTATTCTTTTGGATCAATCTATTCAAGAGTCCGTACTAGAATAACACCTTAAGACACAAATCAACCAAAACCCTAATGCCACCTAGATATTCCATTGTAACCTCAAGTATCCGTGGGCATGATTATACGATATGCATCACACAATCTCAGATTCATCCAACCAACACAAAGTACTTCAAAGAGTGCCCCAAAGTTTCTACCGGAGAGTCAAGAAAACATGTGCCAACCCCTATGCATAGGTCCATGGGCGGAACCTGCAAGTTGGTCACCAAAACATACATCAAGTGGCACGTGATATCCCATTGTCACCACAGATAAACACGGCAAGACATACATCAAGTGTTCTCAAAGTAAAGACTCAATCCGATAAGATAACTTCAAGAGGGAAACTCAATTCATCACAAGAGTGTAGAGGGGGGAGAAACATCATAAGATCCAACTATAATAGCAAAGCTCGCGATACATCAAGATCGTGCCATAGAGAGAACATGAGAGAGAGAGATCAAACACATAGCTACTGGTACATACCCTCAGCCCCGAGGGTGAACTACTCCCTCCTCGTCATGGATAACGCCGGGATGATGAAGATGGCCACCGGTGATGGGTTCCCCCTCCAGCAGGGTGCCGGAACAGGCTCCCGAGAGGTTTTTGGTGGCTACAGAGGCTTGCGGCGGCGGAACTCCCGATCTATCTTGATATTCGACATTTTTAGGGTACATAGGCTTATATAGGCGAAAGAAGTCGGTTGGGAGGTGCTCGAGGGGCCCACGAGACAGGGGGGCGCGCCCTACAGGGGGGCACGCCCTCCTATCTCGTGGCTGCCTAGAGGATCTTCTGACGTGAACTCCAAGTCTCCAGGATCATATTCTTCCAAAAAATCACGCTGCCGAAGGTTTCATTCCGTTTGGACTCCATTTGATATTTCTTTTCTTCGAAATACTGAAACAGGCAATAAAACAGCAATATGGGCTGGGCCTCCGGTTAATAGGTTAGTCCCAAAAGTAATATAAAAGTGTATAACAAAGCCCGTAATCATTCAAAACAGATAATAAAATAGCATGAATGCTTCATAAATTATAGATACGTTGGAGACGTATCAGCTGCCAATCGCGCCGCCGCGGCAATCATGTTCTCCAAAGGATTAGAATAATGACCCGGTAGTGTTGGTACATGTTGAGGTGGAGCGGGATTCATACGAGGGGGTACCGTTACGCGTGGTTGAGCCGGCGTGCCAGCCCCAGGCGCCGCAGCCCGGTTTATCTCCGGCGGGTTACTAGTCCCAGCACCAGGCATGCGGAAAAGATTTCTAGCCTCGTAAACCAAAGGTAGATAGGTCTGCTTCCTCCTCCTCATGACTTCATTTGAAGCGTTTTGATCCATCATAAGCTGGAAAGCCTCCGACAGAATCCGTTGGGCCTGAGCATCCAAAGCAGCCTGTTCCATGGCTATCCTGACGTCATCTGCCGCCAGGTCTTCCTTGGCTAGTGCTATCTCATCATGTAACTTTGCCACCTCCGCATCCTGCTGAGCTTGATTCACCGGGTTTGACCACGGCTGTTAATAGAGCCATCAATTTATCCAGTAAGGCCATCAAAACCTGAGCCGGTGGACGCGTAGGGCCTCCTGCCCCGGCTGCCATCACCGCTGCTGACCCGGAAGTCATCGCCGCTGCGGTTGAAGAATTTTGCCCAGGCTGGGTACCAACCATGAAGATTTCGACTCTGTTTGGCGGCTCATAGGGGTCCGGAATACTGTCGCCATCGGAATAGCCTCCAAGCCCACCATCTTGCAGTTGATACAACAAAGTAGTCTCGCCCGTGGATGACTCGCCATCAGAGTAGATGGCCGTCTCACCGCCAGACATAGATCCTTCATCAAATTCTGCTCCATGGATGCATCCCATGATTGCACGCTTCATGGCTGGCTGAGCTCGGGCGGGTCTCGCACGCTGAGACGTATCGATGATGTCGGTGCAGATGTCCGGCTCAGGGCCCGGCTCGCCGATCTTGCCGATGAAGACGTGGATTCCACCGAAGGGGACCCAGTACCCGTACTCAATGGAGCTGGCCTCGGGGCCCCAGCCTGAATCGTCGATGTAGAGCTTGCCGTGACGACTCTTGGTCATCCGACCCATAGCGTATCCCTTGAGCCCTTCAAAGCTACCCTTCAAGAACTTGAAACCACCATGCGCTGGCCCCATGGTGGGCGCCAACTGCCGTGGAAAGGTCACGGCTAATGTCCTAGCAAAAGGACTTAGTCATGGAGCCATCGTAACTAGGTAGCTTAAAGGGGTTAAACAATACAAAGGACATGGGAGTTTATACTAGTCCGGCCCCTTGCGGTGAAGGTAAAGGCCTAATCCAGTTTGAGGTGGTATTGCTTATTGTCTCGATTACCAGGGAGCAAATCCGCTTGACCTAGCTTTCGATCTGTTGTTTCTTGTCCTGAACCGCCATCAGGTCGTCCCTTTATATACACAGGTTGATGCCCAGCGGCTCTCGGAGTCCCGGCCGGCTCATAGACAACGTGTCCGGCTCGGTGACTATCTATACATGCCTTACAATACAAGTCTTTTCATATATGGCGGTTTACCCCTACGGCCCTTAAGTCGCCTTTGGGCCTTGGGCCCTTAACTGAACTGTCATCTTTAGTATCCTCGTGGGCTTCATATGATGAATGGCCATAGGTATAACCCGGCCCCTCCTGGGAGGGTTATACTAATAGTTATATCCCCAACAGATCCTGAAAAGTTGAGTAGCCAGTAAAGTGATTAGAGCAACCGGTTGCAGCAGCAAAGCAGTTAAACAAACAAGCTTTGCAAAAGGAACCTGTTGTGGCATTAGAGTTTCTCTTGTATCCTGAAAAGTTGAGTAGTCAGTAACTTGATTAGAGCAACAAGTTACAGGAGGAAATCTGTTACACAAATATATTCTTGAAAATGTACCTGTTGTGCAATTGGACTTCCAATTGGATCCTGCAAACTTGAAGTTGGTAAGATGATTACAGCAGCAAACCAGGTAAACAAGGAAGTTTCTGAAAACATACCTGTTGTGCCAACGGAGTTTCAGTTGGATCCTACAAACTTGAATGTTAGCAATCAATAAATAAAGTTTTGCATGAGACATAAGAAACTAACATCAAACTAGTAAAACTAACCAGTTTTGGCAACGTATTTAATTACACATGAACTAGTAAAACTAACAAGTCCTTGGCAACGTATTAAAGTAACAAGTCGGTACCGTTTACTAGCAACACTAACATCTGTAAATTTCTTTGACGTAAGCAAAATGATTCCAACACATATATAAGTTAAAAAGACGGTGTCCCTCATATAAACCTGACAGTTGTCTATCTATGAACACGCAAACATTACTAGTGCTACAAGTGATAACAGCAAACCATTTAAACAAACATGGTATCAGAACGTAAATTACACGTGAATTCTGCTGCACCCTAGAAGTACATATGACCAGCTATCTACGCACATAAGTAGGTATTTAAGTTCAGGCAAACCGGTAATTCTTAACCAGTAAGTATCAAACACATAGATTGGCACAATCTATAATAGGATTAATAGGCTATGGCATTATGTAATCAGTAGCAAATTAAATTAAGCCAAGCTATATAATTGAACAATTTTGCAATAAGTGGCTAACTAAAATTCCGAGAAGCAGGTAACTGAACTTACGCTAGCTCTTTGTACAGGCACACTGCAACTTCTTTTTCGCTTACAAGGTTCTATGGAGGAGTCCATGGCATCAACTGCTTGGATACTCAATCCCAATACTTCTTTCTGCCCACACTTCATTGGTAAGTCGAATCGTTAATCTGGTAAGATGGTGCGTCCTTGATATGTTATATGAGGACGTGTAGTCAGACTAGTTGTAGCCACACACATCACACTGGCTTTTACTGTATATTTCATGCGATTACATTTGGCATATCGAGATCTAAGCAATCTACAATAGGATGAAAAGACTAGCATCCTTCACATTATTGGCAAACTCAGTTCATAGAAACAAGCAATTCAACCATTCCGTGGGTAAATCAAAAGTGCCACTGGAATATTTTTCACTAGCCCAATCATACATGCAAAAAGGGGCGACACCACCATAGGGGCTGGTATCGGCGGCCGCCTCGGGTGGCTGGAAAGTGTGCACCTAGTTTGAGTCGTCCATGTTAGCCCAGGCTAGTTTTGTTCGTCCCAATACACGAGCAGGCAATGTAAAAAGTGAAGAAAAATGTTTCAATTTGGATGGGCCAATAACGTAAGTGCAAGGCAGGACCTATAGCAGGCTCGCGGCCCAAAAGAGCGCCTCACATATCGATCGCCAGCAGGAAAAATCCCAATTCGTTTGCTCTAGCCTCCAGTCTTGTTCGCTCCTAACCTAGCCGCCGCTAGACAGACCGACACAGCACTTCCTCACACCCTCATTGGAGGGCGGTCGCTGGGCTTCAAGCGAACGGAAGGACAAGAAGATGAAGATGCAACCCTGGGTGTCGCCTGGGTGGGAGGCAGCGGCAGCAGCACGGTCATCGAGCTTGCGCAAACGGACAGTCGCAGCTTGCAAGAGTAGCATGCGCAACGAGCAGGTACATCACATCCCTGATTATATCTAATTCAACTATTCAATTTCTGGCCAATAGTTAAACCTGACGGTGTCGTAAAACTGCTTGTATGTAGGGAATCTATGAGAAAATGAAACCAATTTCTGCTTAATTTTATAACTCCCCCAATCAATACTGAACTGACTGAATCTGATGTATCTAATCAAGTTTTCGGTGCAAACATACAAGCTCATGTTGTTCTTGAGCCTGAAGTGTCTAATGAACAGACTGCTAATGAAGAATTTATGCAAACATTTTACATGCTCTTGGTGATGAACATATAGTGTCTAATGAGGGATCTAATGCAAGCATTTTGCAAGCTCCCATTGAAGGATTTAGTGTCTAATGATGATCTGCTATGTTGAGAGAGACATAGAGATTTGCAGGCATTGATGACAAGCAAATTATAGTACATTTTCATGGCTTGAGGAAACGTTGAGGCCATCTACCAGAAAGTCCCCGTATCATGACAACGTAGCATAAATACTTTTCTAATCTGTTCTTTGAAACTATTGGCATACTTGTGTAGGATAGATATATTGATATGCAGTTTGCGCACTGGTTATAGGTGCAATTACACTTTGATATTTTCAGCCAGAGAATGAATAATTCAATCAGGTACAGACCATGTTAGTAGTCCTTGTACACCATGTTGCATTTTGTTTTTTTGGTGCTTGCATCATTTAATGTTTTATAGTCTAAACTACTTTGGATCATTAGCTGGTTTTCGAAGTGCATGTAGCTTCACATTTCTCAAGTTATGTTGATTTCCGGAGTGCAAGTTCCTTCGTATTTTTTAAGTTAAATGTTCGCCCCTGGTAACTTGAATTCATTGATCCTCCACTGCACACAAACCATACACGCATGCTAGTACGAATTAAATGAAATGCAGGGACTTACGCTAGCTCGTTGTACAGGCTCACTGCAGCTCTGCTTGCACTTCGGATGTTCCATGTACAAGTCCATGTTACCACTTGCTTGGATGTGCAGGCCTTGTGCTCCTTGCATCCCCCTCTGCATTTTTGACACAGTGAATGGTTGATCAAATAAGAGGAATCAACCTTGCTGTTGTACCGGAGGACAAATACTTACAAGGTTATATGGGTGTGCAGGATGTGTACCAAATCCCGTACTGCTGTCATGCTTCGCTAAAAATGGTTTTGCTTGTTTCAGATGATATCTCCAGAAGAAATAACAGTTAAAGTCAGAGTTGCATAGGCGTGTAAGCTAAGAGAGCAGTGAAAGTATATCCAAACATAGTCGGAACAGTGCACAAGGGAGTGATGTGTGGATACCTAGTTCGGGTCGGTGTTTGGGCATGCTCGCCTAGCTAGAGTGCGGGTCACTTCAGAGCCGTTGAGGGTGATGTGCTGGCATTGACTGGCCGCGCACGGATGCAGATCTTGAGTGGTAGCAGAGCGCTACGATGTGGTGGATGAGACCGTTGGTGAAGCCCCAACAGCCTCCGGGGCCGGAGGTGCAATGATGTACTCGGTGAAGTAGCCTGGTCAGGTGGGAGACGGTGTCGATGAAGCGCACCTGATGTGGTGAAAGTCGGTGTCTGTGAGGCACATCATTGCGGCGGCCGACATTGTTTGTGGACCACCCGGTGCAGTGGACGAGGGTCTAGATGAGGTAGCTCTGGTGCGGTGGTGAAGCGCGACAGTCATCTTCGTCGTCGTCCGGCACAGAGGTGGGGAAGAGATGAGACGAGGGGCGATTCAAACTTTGCTTGGGTTGGCGGTGAATTAGGGATTTGAGCAATCTGGGTGCGGAAGGGGGCGGTGGAGAAGGGAGATTTTGCAGGGCTGGAATTGGGGCCGCCAGATATTTCAATCCGAAATGTGGAAGCGCGAACTTATTTTGTCATCGTCCTTTGGGGGGGGGAGGTGGAGGGAGGGAGGGGTGGTGGCTGGGTGCTAAGCATCTGTCCGACACACGCGACCACCACGACACGACCCTGGCCTGCCTGGTGCGCCTACATTTGAGAATGCAAACAAATCTTCTTTCATTTGCAAACAAATCTGTATGTATTACCATGCCCGTGTTTTCCTTCCAAATAATTAGTCATTCAAAATGAGATACTATAAATTAATTAATGAGGAGTTATTTGAAAAAAAAAAGTCAAAACGGTATCGACACTAACATGGATTAGAGTGTGTGTCACATAATTAGTTATTTGAATCAGAGTGTGTGTCACATAGTGATCTCCAATTCTAACATGGATTTCGCATTTCACTGTATCCACGCTACTCTTTTAATACAAATTCATATGTATATGATGAACACCATGGTAGTGAGAAATTTTTTGGATGGATTCAAACATATGACCTACAAAATAGCACAACAATCGAGTCAATGTCAACTTTTCCAAACCTAGTATGGCACGAATTCGAAATAATTACCCATTTGCACGGTCCTCAGTTCAAATCTTACAATGTACAGCGAATTTAAACATCGATATTACGTCTCATACTCTCTACA
>NC_057813.1:275974956-275985751 GCF_018294505.1 Triticum aestivum
CATAATTTTTGGACCATATTTCATATATATAGAAATATATTTCCAATGCAAATATTTATCGGATTAATCCAAATGGCCAAAATTAAATATCCATGAGCTCCTAAAAATATTGGTTTGATTTTTATCTCTGTCCAATATTTTCAGAGGGCAACATGAGCATTTTCTTGGACCCTTTTGGAGAAATTTTTATTTGGGTCATTTTCAAAAATAATTCTGAGGGTTCCACCAATCCTCATTTCAAATTTAAATGAAATTTAAATATGATGCACAATTGGCTAGCTAGTCTAAGTCATACCAGACTAGGGATGTGACAAGCAAAGCCTCAAGAAAACGGTGGTACACATATATGTATGGAGTATACAGCACGCCCGTCGCATTCGCGTCGCACCCCAGACGGTCGATCGGTCTGGCACGCCGCTCTTCGAATGGAACGCGCGTCATAGCATTTGCACACACATGTGGGACCGAAATTGAGAACCGACCATAGGCACACTCCCCGGCCCCGCAAGTCGGGTGAGTTAATAGAAGAGAGAGACGAGCGATAGTACTAGAGAAGTGTTGTAGTCCCTCCGTTCCAAAATATTTGTCTTTCTAGGCATTTCAAATGGACACAACATATAGATGTATGTAGACATATTTTAGAGTGTAGATTCACTCATTTTGCTTCGTATGTAGTCACTTGTTGAAATTTCTAGAAAGACAAATATTTGGGAATGGAGGGAGTACAAACATTGGTACCTGGACGATTCCTGCAAGACACGAAATATCAGTTCGTCCATGCATCTGACCAGACTCCAGTAGACACGTCTGGATTGGCTATCGTCTACATATCGTGCAGGCTGTGTTATACAGGGTTGTAGTTCTGGTGAGAAATCTAAAAAAGGTTTCTTGTCATCTCGCAAAATTAGGTGTCATGTGCTTCGGATCATTGCGAGGGTTAAACGGCGACAACTGAGTTGGGCTAGTCATTGGGGGCACATGCACGAAGAATACTCGGCCGCCATCTAGGTCAAGACGGCTATGTTAATTAGGACATCTATCGACGGACCCCTTTTCTATGAGTTTATCTTTAATTTGAGCTTTGATCCTCGTCTAGTTTGTCCGTCGAGATTCATCTTGTCTCCTTTGGGCAGTGAGGTTATGATTACTTGTCATGTGGCAGTTTTCGTGTTATATGTTATAATCCGGTGCTTCAGATCAAAATGACGATAACTGCGCCTCCGGGGCACATGCATGAAGACTTCTCGACAATCATTGACGAGGTCAAGCCGACTCCGGTAGACAAAAGAAAACTAGTAGTCCACTATATAGGCAGGAGCCTCTGCGCTTGCTTGCTAGTGTTGCTCTCTTCACACTGGCTCGTCCTCCCCAGATCTAAACACGACAGCGGTGGCCACACTCGCTCTCCCTCTGCTCACCGCTGGTCACAGATCCAGTCGGATCCTCTTCGCTGGGGAAGGTGAGAAGGTGCAACGTTCACGCGTTCGTCCTCGGCGACGGCTCTTACCCATTGCCGACGCGTCCCGATCAGCGTTCCTTGTCGTTCTCTCCCAAGCATTGCTTGCAAGGGAGGGCCTCCCACCCCTTCTTCCTTGCTGCCGTAGTGTGGGCAGATCCGGCCTCCCATCGCCCACCTAGCGACATCCCAGCGACCCTCAGGTATAACTTCCTTTGAAACCGGCCTTGCTCTACTTCCCGAGCTCTTGACATCGCTACATTTGTATCTTTTACTATTTCTCAGCCCCCCTCATAGATAGGATCGATCGGCTGTTCGAAAACCACCTAATTTTTTACTGTTAAGAGGTAAAAGTAGTTCACGCACTCGAATCTAGTACTACTTGGTTCAAACAAGGAAGAAAGGGGGTGGGGGTGGGGGAAGATTTGTTACCTGAATGTAGGACTTGGTCGAAAGAGGAAATAATGGGGGCGAAAAGTAGCAATGACTAGCTATCCAACTGGTCTCTAGGTCTAATAGGGAAATAAAGGGAACGTAGTACAAACTCAATATAAACACGATCTATTGGTTGAAAAAGGAAAGAAAGTGGGGACTGGGGGACAAGTCAACAGAGTAACTCCAGCACTAGATTTGCTAGCCTCACACAGTATAAGGTGGGCTATACCGAACAAAAATTGGACCAACCCAGATATCCTGTTCTGATGTTTGTTGCCCCGAGCCACTCTTATGTAATGCCACTGGTAAAATGTAGCAGTCGCACTGTTAAAAGTAAGGACACGTTAAACCAATGTTGTTTTCAATGTAATGCCTCCAGTAATATGAATCAATGGCACTTTTTTTCATGTCCTGCTAAATTTCCTATTAAGATAAGTTGCTTCTTTTCGTTAGAGATGCAATTGTCCTGGTCCGCCTACTCTCCCGTGGCCAAATACCGACTCTGTAGCAGCTATTAATGTAATGTTGTTGGTAAAATGAAGCAATGGCACCATTAAAGTAATGTCGTATTTAACGGTTGTCATAGTTAATCCTAATGCCCACACTAATATCTAGCAATGCCGCTGCTTTAGGCTAGTCATAGTGGGGAGTATCATATCCTAGTATCATGCATATGATACTAGTGTATGATACTACATAGTGCATAGTATCATAAGGTAGTATCATAGGTGATTATATTTATTGCCATGCATGACTCAAAGTAGCATAGCATTTAACATGATACGGTATCTACCTATGTTACTCTAACCTCCTCTCTCTTCTTTAATTGTGTGCCACATAAGCATGTTTGCTAGTCCCAAGTGCATGTTGCCGGTTATGTTACTCCCACTATGGCCAGCCTTAGAAATTGCTACTGTCCTTGTAGGATTGCCATTCAGATAAGGAACATGCTTCTTTTCATATGATGCATGTTTCATCACTTGTTAGTCACCCTCCTTTCCACCTTTTTTGTGCAAACAGAGATATACATTTCACGCTTGATCTTAGTTGAACTGCACAAATGATATCCAAATTATAGTTGAACATTCCAGGAGCTTCACGACCAACCTCGATGTTGCTCAATTTTATTGCAACTAATGAAGAAGAAGCTATATGGGTTTCGTTTTCTGATGGAAATGGAATCGAGGCTGGAGCCCTTTTCTTAAAAAAAGAAGATGCTAGCTCATGGGACATTGCTTCATTTTAGGTGAACTGCACTGAAAGGTCCCATGAATTGAATCATCCATGTTGGTGACTGGTGTCATCCCTTCTACGATGGCGTTGATTGCAGATATGGTTCCCATCACGAGGTATGTTCCTTTTTGGTCTAACCGTTTGCCAATGATCCTGCATGTTGATCCTGCTCTTGTGCTACTGTTTTGGCACTGCCATGATAAAGCAGTAATGTTATTATTTTGCACCTTAATCTAGTGTCACTATTAATTTGAGGCAATGTTTTGGCACCGCTAGTGCCAGTGTTTTTTTATATATCGAAAGAGGGGGATCCCTCCGATTTCATTAAAGAAACCCAACCATAGAGAACCATTATCCGACAACATCTCAATGTAAATGGGAAGTTATGCAACTACTACTAGAACATACTGAGTACTAGCAGGAGACAAGTTCGCCACATAATCTAGGCAGGTAGGGGGACGCAGCACCAGCACGACCAGGTTTGGATTACAACCCAAATGACACCACAGAAACATCAGGGGGGAGATAGGGACTGAAAGAGCCAGCTTCGGCATCCCACTCTAAGCACCCCCGGCCTTCATCCTTTCAATGCATGGTACACCTCGTTTGCCACCTGCTCGACCCTAGTGTCACTGATAAAATGAAGTAATAATACAGTTAAAATAGAGTGACTGTCCTCTCTATCATTTCATTTCCAATGTAGATAAAGAAAGTGCTTCTCTTTGTTAATGTATGTTTCATCAACTAGTCCCATTGTTAATGTTTAAGCGTTTCTGCAAACTGGGGTGCTTAATTTTAGTTGATCTGCACAAAAATAGAGATTCGAATGTCTCAAGGCCCCTTCTTGTACTACCGTTGTACACTGATGTTCATCACTGGCAGAAGGTGTATCGGGGAGACTTGGGACGATTTCCAGTATGAGGCATTGCAAGGCCCATCTCGCCTTCGCAGCATGGCATACTATGATACTATCGCAATATTTTATTCTATTTATTTTGTGTGTTTAGTCAACTAGTGCCACTATAATGTAATCACGCTTTTTCATTATCTATGCAAACAGGGTTATTCAACTGCATTTTGGTGGAACTGCACAAATGTACGGATGGAACTGGCATATATGCAAAGTGCGAGGTGTGCCAAGTAAAAATTACCGACACCAACCATGCTCCATGCACGCATTGGCATCCACCACCACCAGTGGGATGTGTGGCGCTCTCTGTGCATGGATCTTTCTCGGCAGCAAATCCTCTAACCAAATACTAGTAGCTTATAATTGCAGTTTTCTAGGGAGTACACTTTTCTGAAAGAAGCACCAATCTATTTTTCTTTATTTATACACAGTGTCACAACTTTGACCCAAATGACCAGAGCTATTTTAGGGTGATTGGCGTAGTACTCGGAGACTGACTGTAAGCATGATTTTCATTAGCTGTCACACTGATTGTAAGCATGAGTAGGCGGAAGATTAGGTTAGTGTGAAGCTTACCTTAAAACCTACTGCCGCCGTTGAAACGAGGCAAGCATCGAGGGAACCATGGAGAACGGCGGGGAAGCGACGTCGCACCATCCGGCCTCCTCTTGTGGTGGGAGAACGAATACTCTTGTGGCTCCGGCTGGCTCTACACCCTCACGAACGGCACACCGTACTCGATCGATTCGTTATCCTCTGGGTGCTCGACCTTCGACTTGTACGCCCACCACCTCCGCCTGACTTTCACCTCAGGCAAATCTATCTGCTCCATCGCCCAGAGGACATACTCGATGAACTCGAAGGACTACGGCGTGACTGCCGCCGAGGAGTACATCACCGTTGTCTCGCTCTTTCGCATACATTGCCACATGGCCCTCACTGTCCTCGAAATCTCCCACTCATTGTCAAACCAAGTAAGGATCCCCTTCAACTTGGCTAACTTTGCCTGGTCGCCGCCGGTGATCTGCCTGATTCGTTGCTGCATCCTCTCCATAGGTGTCCTTCTGAGTGGTCCGGTGCTAGCTTTGGAAGATGGGAGGAGAGACGGTGGTCTTGCAATAGAGAAGAGGGAGAGGCGAGATGGTGGTTTTGGAATGGAGATGATGGAGAGGAGAGGAGGTGGTTTTGCAATGGAGAAGAGGGAGAGGCGACATAGTGGTTTTGGAATGGAGATGATGGAGAGGAGAGGAGGTGGTTTTGCAATGGAGAAGAGGGAGAGGCGAGACGGTAGTTTTTGAATGGAGATGATGGACAGGAGAGGAGGTGGTTTTTCAATGGAGAAGAGGGAGAGGAGCGTGCAGCAGCGATTTAGGATTGGACGAGAGGATCGGCGTGCTGTGACTAGATCAAAATCAAAATCAATTTACCCTTCAATTAAGAAAGTGACCCCACATTAACTAGTCTCCCTTTTATTCTAGGTCATAATTGACCATGATTTTCACAAATAAAATATATGTTATACGTTGCAAAAATAATATAGTTTGAAAGTACATTCAGATACGAACCAAATGATACAATTTTTGGTGACATGCATTCACATTTTGCTTGTCAAATACAGTACATGGTCAAACATTGACCAAAAATACGCAAAACAAAAAATACTTCCAAGACTAGCGCCGCTCTTCCGCTCTTCTCCTCTTAAACCACCGCCGCTCCTCTCATGTTCCAATCTAAATCCAGCGCCGCTCCTATCCTCTTCCATTTCAAAACCATCGCCCCTCCTCTCCTGTTCCAATCCAAAACCAGCGTCGCTCCTCTCCCGTTCTAATCCAAAACCAGCGCTGCTCCTCTCCTCTTCCATTCAAAAACCACCGTCGGCGAGTGAAGGTGATGTGGAGAAGTAGATCGATGGAGGAGTACAACCGATACGTGAGGATCGCAGATGGCGACCCTGTGAAGCTAGCTAGGATGTTGGAGATACAGTCTTGGTTTGACAACAAGGACCAACTAGCGGCGGTGACATCCATGGCCAAATATATGCAACAGAGCGAAAAGGTGGTGATACTCCCGGAGGGAGTCGCGCGGAAGTACATAGAGCTGCTCCTCTAGGCCATGGAGCAAACATATTCACCGAATCCGATCATGAGGGAGCGGTGGTGGGAGTATCGATCCCAGATGGAGCATCCACCAGATATTGAAGGATCGAGCATCTACAGGGTGCCGTTTGTGAGGGTGTCATGCCAGAGCGAGCCGGTGGAGTCTTCGTCGACCGAACCCAACTGCAAGAGGAGAAAAGCAGTTGGCCCAACGATGCTTCCTCGCCATCCTCTCCCTCGTCGTTCACATCATCTCACGGGGTGTCTGTCTGCCGCCGAGGAATAGGAGGGGACTGCCCCCCAGCCCAATTGTTGGACAGGTTGTGAATTGTCAAAAGGAGCTTAGGGTTGTCAGTATTTGCAGGTTGTGAGTTGTGTTTTGTGTTGTGTATTTTGAGAGTACTTTCAGATATGAATGTCTTTTGAATTTCAGATTTGCAGTATTGAGCATATGAAGTATTTTATGAATTCTAGAGATCTATTTTTAGCACTTAAAAAATGTAGTTTTATAGGAGTATAAAAGTGCAGAAATGTGATTCTAAGAGAAGAAACTGCAAGTTTCAGTTTCAGATAAGAAACTGCAAGTTCAGTTTTAGATAAGAAACTGCAACTTTCAGCGGCAAAGCATTTATATTAGCACGGCCTTTTCAAACAGTGTTAACATCATGTTGGAAGTTTTATTCGTGGTCGAAAATGGAACTACCAGCCAGTTAACATCATGCTGATCAACATTCATGCATAGCACATCTTCAGTCAAAAAGATATGTTATTTTCAAAATGCCCACACAATGTCGAGTGTGCGAAAAATAGAGAAAACGAGGGACGAAGTTTTGGCAAGTGTTGGACGTGGTGTGCGTAGATGACAATGAGGACCCATATGTCAATAGAGGCAGAGGCAAAAAATTGGAGATATTTTTCCAGCACAGGTGGAATTGAACCCGGGCGGAACAGCTGTCGGGTAGTGTCACTTGGCCACTAGGCTAGTTCAGTTGTTTCATTACTAATAAGGCACTTCCTCAGGTGGTCGGATCTCCTCCTATGCCTTTGTGCGCTCGCCGCGACGCTGTTGTCTGCCATTATGAACATACTGAACAAACGAGAGGAATCTAGAGAGGACTATACATGGAGAGGCGGGCAGTCGGGACCCACCAGGTCTATGGCTGTACGCAAGCAAGTGCCTCACCGAAAAAAATACTTCCTCATAATGCTATACTGACGTTGGGGCCCACGGGTTTGTCAACATAGTTACATTTTTTTAGGTGCTTCAACGTAGTTAATAGGAGATAAATTCACAACGAAGTCGGGGAGCTGGCAGGTATCATTTATTATCACTGGGCTAGCAAGTATCAGCTGGGTTTTGGGCTGCCCCGTCTAGGCTTTCTTTTTTAACATGCGCAGCCCACAACATGTCGGTTTGTATTTCTTGAGGGCTGTCATGTATCGACCGGCCTATGGACCTCCCATCCGAGGTTTTATTTTTCCTGAAACATCGGCAACCCAATTTGTGTATTTTTTGAAGAAAACGCAGAGGTTTGTTCTATTTTTCTATATAAGAACATGAACGCCTGGTCCAACTTATGTTTCCCCTCTAACTATATTATATATATTCAAATTATTTTATATATTATTATATATTATTATATATTATTGTTATTGTCATCATATATTTAACAGATACTTACATATATAAGAAAACAATATCCCACATCTTATTAACTTATAAAAATAATTTCTTAACAATAAAATCCTGGATTTTTTGGCAACGAAAATTCTGGTGATTGTGTATAAAAGCTTTGTAAGATTTAAGTACCAATGTAATAATAAATCACTTATTATTTGAATATATTTAAAACAAAATGCTCAGACCCTGTTTATTTTTTGATAACATTGCTGCGACCACCCCAACATTATAATTAGAATCAGTCCAGCAAAATTGTGTATTTCGAGAAAGTACAAATGGCCTGTAATTTTTTAGGAAAAAATAAATGGGCCGCATGGACGCTACATTATTTGTTCATCCAGCCCAGCTAATGGAATATAATTCAAAAAGAAAGAGATCAAATTGACTGTAAATTCTACCCCGCAAAAAAGACTGTAAATTCTGGAAAAATGGGTTGAATACGTGCCACATTTTTGGAGGCTGAAATGTGGGCCAATAGGTCGAAGACAACGCAGGTCATTGTCAACTTAGTCAACAAATGATTCTGACATCGTTAGCCGTTGGATTTACATCCAACGACCGACATCCATTTTCAGTCTCTCATCTTCTTCCTCCAGCACCGCCAGGACCACCTGCTCCCGTCTCCTGCTGCTAGCAGCTCTACTTAGCACGCTTCGCTGTGAAGCGCTACTCCACCGTTGGCCAGGCCATACCTCCACCCCTCCACACCTCATGTTCTTCTCCACCGACTACCGAACCACACCGCACCAGAACCAGTTAACCCTCACACACCTCTCCGTCTGCGACTCTACTCCCGCGTCTTCCCATCTCCGGCTCGTTGTTGTCCGGGGCCTCACCGTCGTCCATCACCTTGGATGCGCTCGGCGCGGAGTGGTCAACATGGTCAACGAATGACACCATCGGAAATAGACTGTGCGTGGAGAGGCTAACAGCTGGGCCCACGGCCGCACGCAAGGAAATGCCACCTTATTACACGCAAAATAATGATTTCTCCACTTGACAGCTGGGACCCACCACTGGCACGCAAGGGCCTCTGTATTTTGCGGAAAAACGTTCCCCTCGTTGACAGGCCAGACCCACCAGCTATATCTTCGCATGCAAGGAAGTGACTCCTTATTACGCACAAAAAATGAATACCCCCCTGCTAGCTGGGACCCGCCATAGTGGGAGGCTGACTTGTGGGCCAACTAAGTTGACGGGGACGGAGGGCTTTGTCAACTTAGTCAATATGAATGATTCTAGCTCCAATGACCGTACAATGTCCATCCAATGGCCGTAGTGCTTCTTCAACCTCTGGTCTTCTTGCTCCAGTCGCCCAAACCAGCGCCGATCGTGCCGAGTGCTCCTGCCTCCCGTGGTCGGCTGTGATGCCGTGGAGGCCTCACCGCCCCCTACTACTCCCACCGCTGGCCAGGCCATCCCTCTACTCACCCACACCCCCGTTATTCTGCAGCGACGGTAGCCTCACACCACAGCCGAACCAGTGAACCCTCATACTCCTCTATGCATGGGCATCCACTGTCGCGTCTTCCCCGGCTCCGCGTCATCCCCTTCCTAGGCCTCGCCGTCGTCCATCGCCCTGGTGCTCTCGGCGCGGCGTGGTCAACGTGGTCAAGGAACAACTTCCATCGGAAGAGTACTGTACGTTGATAGGCTGATAGTTGGGTCCACGGCAGCCGCAAGGAATTGGCTCCTTATTACACGCAAAATAATTATTCCTCCACCTGACAGCAGGGACGCACCGGACGGGCCACCGTATTTCGCGAAAAAACATTTCCCCCTGACTGTTGGGACCCACCAGCTACATCTTCGCACACAAGGAAGTGCGTCCATATTACGGGCAAAAAAAATGATTCGCCCCCTGACTACTGGGACCCACCAGCTACATCTTCGAATGCAAGGAAGTGCCCGACAGTCGGGACCCACCTCGTCGAAGCGTACGTAGTGTTGTCATTCTGGTCGGGAACGTGTACGTACATACTGGTTGATGTAGAGGTGCGCATGTGTCGTAGTAGAGGCGCGCACGTGTCTTAGTAGAGGCGCGCACGTAGCATATACATATACGTACAGCGGCCAGGGTGCAAGAAACTAAATACGTCCACGTACGTACATACGGGCGGGGTCTCAAACGCCTACTCGCGCATACGTATGGCCAAGGCTCGTGTACATGGCTGGGTCGGAACGGAGAAACTGCATCGTCGTCGTGTTCATGGGGAGCCAACCGGCTAGGTAGGAACGGAATGTGTCGTCGTGTTCATCGGGAGGGCTTGGACGGAACAACCGATGGAAACGAGGCCTAGCGTACCGTAGAACGGAGGGAACAGCCTTGTGTTCGACTGGCCACGGTCGAAATGGGATCCTGTTCATCGGGAGGGGTCTGGCGTACCGGAGGAAACGGACTTCTGCTGGACCTCCTACGGTCGAAACGGGGTCCTGTTGATTGGGAGGGGTGTGGCGTACCGCAAAACGGAGGAAACAGACTTGTGTTGGAGCGCTACGGTCAAAACGGGGGTCCTGTTCATCGGGAGGGGTGTGGCGTACCGCAAAACGGGACTCCACGGGATACTGTTCATCTCCACCGTCAACCTCCTCCAGCCTCCACGGGCTATTGTTCATCCACCGTCGACCTCCTCCAACCTCCACCTGCGACTGTTCATCCGCGGGCTCCTGTTCATCCAGCCTCCACCGCGCGCTACTCCACCGGCTACTGTTCAACCAGCCCTCTCCACGAGGTCCTATTCAACCACCCCTCCACGGGCTATTGTTCATCCAGCCCTCCACCGGCTACTATTCAACCAGCCATCCATGGGGTCATCCTATTCATCTACCCCTCCACGGGGTCCTGTACATCCAGCCCCTACCGGCTTGATCGATCTGGGTCCTGTTCATCCAGAGGCAACACCACGGAGTCCTGTTCATCCACCCCCGCCGGGAACTGTTCATCCAAACCCCCCCTCCCCCCAGCAATGCTCATTATTCATCCA